>NW_017308535.1:28967-57469 GCF_000935625.1 Nanorana parkeri
TGGTTGTTATCTCACACCAAGACACGGCCATTGTAAAAGCCAACAACAGGAACCTGAGCTTCACCCTTCTGGTCTCCATCATGCTGAGCTGCCTCTGTGTATTCTTCTTCCTCGGACGTCCTGGTGACATCACCTGCTTGTTACGCCAAATCTCATTCGGAATCCTCTTCACGATTGCCATCTCTTGTGTCCTTGGGAAAACCATCATGGTGTGTGCCGCGTTTAAGGCCACCAAACCTGGCAGTCTGTGGAAACACTGGATCGGGCCAAAACTTTCTACCTGTATAGTCATCTTATGTTCCTCCATTCAAGTTATAATCTGTATCATCTGGTTGTCTATCTCTCCTCCCTTCCAGGATCTGGACACCAATTCTTATCAGGACCAGATCATTGTTCGGTGTAATGAAGGGTCAGTTATGGGGTTTTATTCTGTTCTTGGTTACATGGGGTTTCTGGCAGCTGTGAGTTTTGTTCTGGCTTTCATAGTGAGGACATTACCGGACAGTTTTAATGAGGCCAAGTACATCACCTTCAGCATGCTGGTGTTCTGTAGCGTGTGGATTGCCATGATCCCGGCCTATCTGAGCACCAGAGGGAAGTACATGGTGGCTGTGGAGATCTTCGCCATACTGAGCTCCAGTGCCGGAGTCTTAGGGTGCATATTCCTTCCAAAATGTTACATCATCTTATGGAGACCGGAACTGAACTCTAAAACGTATTTAATGGAGAGACGATCGCAATAAATTGTCCCATCATTAGTTAGTATATTGTACGATATATATATATAATTTATCTGCACCATTTATTGTATGTGTGGCAGTGCTGCCATGCTAGTCATAGGACTTAGCATGTTTACCTTTACCTAGAGTATGGATTCACTATTACCGATACCAGTACCGATACTGGGCATTTTCAGTACTCGTACTCGTGAAAGTGCTCCGATACCAAATACCGATACCGGCACTTTACATTTTGAAATTGAAGTGGCTGCCTTAGGTCCAGGTGCTTGCTGGTCACCTTATGGCAGCCTTCATGGGAGCCAAGTAATGCTTGTTTACAGCGCTCCTACTGGCCCGCACATCTCCAACACCTGAGACCTTCTGCACGCCTCCAGAAACCCTCCACACACCCCCCCAGACCCTCTGTCCGTGACATAAGGCCGGCATCCCAGAACAGAAAGGCAGCACAGAGTATGTAGCAAATTCATATACTATTATTCTGCATTGCTGTATAATGTATTGCTGAGATTTGTAGTCGTCTATAGCTTGAAGTCAGTGGTAGAACTACCATGGTTGCAGAAGTTGCAGCGGTAACCAGGCCCTGGCGCTCCACCACTGTCCAAAAATCAATAGTCTGTATTGTTTTAGAAAAAATGTTGCATGACACCTTAAAAAAAGGTATCGGTAATTGGTATCGGGGAGTACTTGAGAAAAAGTATTGGTACTCGTACTTGGTCTGTATACAATGGTATTAGCGCATCCCTACTTTGGAGTACAGACTTGCTTTACCTTCAAAATTAAATAAATAAATAAATAAATACATTGAAAACATGGTTACCTTCGGGTTAATGTGGTTTAAAAGAATCAGAGAATTAAATTGGAAAAAAGGATGAGGATGAGGTTCAGGTTACCACTACCATGGGTTTGAGATAAATTTAAGGTTATGCACATGGGAGGAAAGAACGTACAGTATATGCAAACTACTACCTAGGGGCGTGCTTCTCTGGGGAAGACGGACATGGAGAAGGACCTGGAGGTCCTCATAGATCACAGATTAGGCACTGGCAGTAGTATGCAATGCCAAGCAGTGGCCAGCAAAGCTAATAGGATGCTATCCTACATTAGAAGAGGGATTAGGACATAAAGGGATGAAAACATAATTTTACCACTTTAGAAATCACTGGTCCACTGGCCACACCTTGAGTATGCGGTTTAGCTTTGGTCACCAATCCTCAGGAAAGACGTCTACAAACTCGTGAGAGTTCAGAGAACGGCTACCAAATTATTAAAGGGGATGGAGAAAAGAAAAGAGGCTCTTAAGAGGCGACCTAATTGCACTTTTTAATCGGGACCACAGTATCCGCAGTAAGATGTTTACAGCGAGAACTCTATTGATGACACGAGGACTCAACAAGAGGTTAGAGGAGACGAGGTTTAATCTTACAATGCGCAAGGGGTTATTTACTGTGAGAGTAGTAAAAATTCCCTTCCAATAGTCAGTAGTATCCACTGATGGCATTGATAAATTCAAGGAACTTTATAGAAGGATATGGGAAGTGCTAGAGCCTTTATCAGGTGCGGTTGAGTAGGAGCCCAGAGGCAGGGAGACTCGCCAGTACTAAAGGTACCTCTACGCAAGTAGACTGGTATAAACGCACAATCCCTTACGCAGTGATGACCAGCACAGGTAAAGTCCATGAACACCGTAGCCAAATTGTAATCCAAATTCGTAGTTGGTAATCAAAACAGGAGTCAGGGCAGGCGGCGAAGGAACAGGGTCAGATAACAAAGCCAAGGGTCAATACACAGGAAGGCAGCAGGATAATAACGCCAGGCACTACAAACGACAAAGCTCTGCAATAACCAAGCACGGACTGATTAGATTGAATTAAAATTATACCTGTTGGAGTCTATACCATTAGATGTGGTTTTGATTTATAATAATTTGTCAGATTGGTTATACATCAGTCTTCCTTTAAATTATTGTCCTTTTTATTTATTGTTGCCGATTGCCAGACTGATTAATTTACCTGGTATATAATTCAACCATTTAGTATCCACATTGTATTTTCACTATATGGCACACATATGCATTATTCATTAACTTATTTAACTTAACTTATTTCGCTCATATTTAACCAATCAGTTTTACATTCGTACCTAACCATATTTATATGACACGTGTATTTATTAACGTTCATGCACATATGCACTTTTGGATTGCATTTAGTTGCAAGTAGGATTTGCTCACTTGTATTGGTTTCGTTTGTGGTATAAATATAGCACGTATCACAATACCAAGCGCAGCACACTGGTTCACAATTGATCACTGTAGAGACTTGCTTGGAGAAATGCACGCTGTCTCTTTAACAGGCAGTTTTTTTTGTGCTCACACATGCTCAGCACATCACAGGATCTAGGAAGTCTACACACGTGGCTAAGTACTGAGCAGCAGACACTGGAGCCAGAGTATCACGTACCTGAGGCAGAGACCAGAAGATGAGGAGGCTTCTCTTGCGGCTCGTATCCTGCAACCCCTGGGGTTGGAACAGAAGGCTGCAGGACAGCGAGGAGCACGAGTGCCACGGATGGAAGCAGACACCGTGCCGGAGACATCTGGTAGCGAAGTCAGCAGGCCAAAGGTCAAAACCGGGCAGGCATCGTGGGAAGAGATTCAGGAGACAGGAATCGTGGTCCAGAAAGCCAATGGTCAGAGCCAGCCGGGCAGCAAGGTACCGAATCAGAAGGCAAGAGCAAAGTCCAGGAAACAAGCCAAGGTCCGGGGTAGGCAGCAAGCAGCAGAGTGGTCCAAGACAATCCAGGTCAGAACAGGTCACAGGCAGAATCAACAGGAAGCAGGAAGCACTAGCTGACAAGACCGTCAGCAATGTTGTGAGCTCAAGCTTGTTCTTATATAGCCACCTATGAGACGAGGAGCACGAGTGCCACGGATGGAAGCAGACACCGTGCCGGAGACATCTGGTAGCGAAGTCAGCAGGCCAAAGGTCAAAACCGGGCAGGCATCGTGGGAAGAGATTCAGGAGACAGGAATCGTGGTCCAGAAAGCCAATGGTCAGAGCCAGCCGGGCAGCAAGGTACCGAATCAGAAGGCAAGAGCAAAGTCCAGGAAACAAGCCAAGGTCCGGGGTAGGCAGCAAGCAGCAGAGTGGTCCAAGACAATCCAGGTCAGAACAGGTCACAGGCAGAATCAACAGGAAGCAGGAAGCACTAGCTGACAAGACCGTCAGCAATGTTGTGAGCTCAAGCTTGTTCTTATATAGCCACCTATGAGGTAAGATGTCACTTCCTGTGCACCTGCTGTCTGTGCTTCTTCCCGCACACCTTCGGTCGTGCACGCATGCGCACTATGGTCCATCTTCGGAGATAGGGTCTTTGCGCGGCCGCCATTCTACCCTTACAGAGAGCGCATAGGAGATACACTGACTGCTCTTTCTGTCTGATGGATTACACAGCCAAGGATACGACCGTGAGAGGCCTGGGATTGCTGAGGTAAGTTCTTACAGCCAATTACACACACACGTTGAACTGGATGGTGTCTTTATTCAACCTCACCCACAATGTGGCCTTTGAACTATGGCCGGCAGGTTTAGAAGGGCCAATGAGGGGGCTTTTGGTGGGCCACTCCCCTCACTATAAAAGGGGAGGCACAGATCAGCCATAATATCACTGAATTTGAATATAAAAAGCTGATTAGGGAACTGGAGAGATTAGGCTCAGTTAGGAATCTGTACCTCCATTCTGGTTGTTTGCTCTGTAGGCAGTCAGCCCCCTTTGCTGCTTTCTTTTTTTTTGTTCTTATCACTGGGGGGGTTTCTTCAGCTTTCATCTTAGTTTGTGATTGATTTGAGGTCAGCAGTCACTTATAGCTCCTGACTCGTCTTTAGGAAACCTTTTTTTTGCTGCAAGGTATCCCTTGGAAAAAAATAGGTCTATTATTATTTTAGGGATTGACATTTTGGGGGATTTTTTGTCACAATGTCCAGCAATCCATGCCAGATTTTCATGTTGGTCCCTGGTGCTTGGCTGTCAGCCTATGATTTTCCACAGCGCCAATCTGCACACTTCCTCCCCTATTTAGCACTCTCTCACTTGTTGCTTTACGTTTGAGCAACAAGTCTTATTTCATGTGTCGAACCCCCTGTGTTTCCTGTGATGTCCTTTGCTTGTATACCTTTTTGGATCCCTGCTTTGTGCTGATTCTCCTGTGACTGCGATCTCCCTGTTTACTATCCCCCCTTTACTTGCGATCTCCCTGTTGGCTACCCCCCCTTTACTTGTGATCTCCCTGTTGGCTATCCCTCCTTTGCTTGTGATCTCCCTGTTGGCTACCTCTCCCCACCCCCCCTTTGCTTGTGATCTCCCTGTCGGACTATTTTTCCCCTTTGCTTGGTTCTTGTGTTCCCATTTGTTGTAGTTCCTGTGTGCTGGTCTTCTACCTTGTTTGTACGTTTCCCCCCTCCATCTCTGTGCTCTCTTCATGTGTGCCTGTACTTAGCCCATTCCCCTAGTGCTATCCTTGTGCGCGGCATCAGGTGCATCCGTGGCCGTGCTACGCATGTCTCCTATTGCATAGCTTTCAGTGTATTTCTGTTTGAGTCTTCCTGTACATTCCCCTGTGCATATCACCTAGAGTGCCTGTTGTTCTGTGTCATGTACATTTTCCTGCGTGTATCCTAGCCATCGTCTTCCTTCTAGTGCCTCCTTTTGTACCTTGTATCCTGTTTGCTTCCTGTGTCTTGTCCCGTGTGCTATGGTCCCTGAGTACCCGCTGGCACTGTGCCCGCGCGGTGTGTCAGAGAGCCGCAACATGGGAGCTGCCCCGCAACTCAACATCCACACCATCAGTGGCTCTGGTAAAGGCCAGGCGGCTCCTTAGATCCTGAGACTCTGGCACACCTGCGTTTGTTGTGCGGTCACACTGTCCCTGCATCTTCAGAGACCTGTATCCCTGCACATTCCTAATCCAGCCACTATATACTGCTCCGCAACACCCGGAGATTACGATTCCTGGTGCCCCAGTGCCCTAATCGTGACAGTTTTGGTTTTTGTTTGAATGGTGGGACCTTATTTGAGCTTAAACTGCTTTTTCTGTGAGGCTTTTGTTTCAGTGATGGCATTTTGGAGTATTTTTAGTTTTTTTTAAATGTATTTAGTGATAGGGCCTTTTTTTTTCTTAGCATGGGGTTCTCAAAGTGGAGCTTCTTTTGTACAAAGCATGAAGATGCATCATTTAAAAGGGAATTAAAAAGCTAAGTACAAGGACAGTGACTAAACCGCCTCACTCACAAAGATAAAATAAAGGTTAGGCATACACCAGTTAGGCCTACTATCACAGGCGGCTCCTTAGATCCTGAGACTCTGGCACACCTGCGTTTGTTGTGCGGTCACACTGTCCCTGCATCTTCAGAGACCTGTATCCCTGCACATTCCTAATCCAGCCACTATATACTGCTCCGCAACACCCGGAGATTACGATTCCTGGTGCCCCAGTGCCCTAATCGTGACAGTTTTGGTTTTTGTTTGAATGGTGGGACCTTATTTGAGCTTAAACTGCTTTTTCTGTGAGGCTTTTGTTTCAGTGATGGCATTTTGGAGTATTTTTAGTTTTTTTTAAATGTATTTAGTGATAGGGCCTTTTTTTTTCTTAGCATGGGGTTCTCAAAGTGGAGCTTCTTTTGTACAAAGCATGAAGATGCATCATTTAAAAGGGAATTAAAAAGCTAAGTACAAGGACAGTGACTAAACCGCCTCACTCACAAAGATAAAATAAAGGTTAGGCATACACCAGTTAGGCCTACTATCCCTAATAAAACTCTCCTGCTTATGGCCAATTTCCATCTTCTGGTCAAAGCAGGTCTGTTTTTTTTTTACGATTGAGTGAATGTTTTGTATTCTCTAGAATGTTTAATTTGAGTATATATATGTATACTGAATATAGGTACTTCATATATCAGTGACGTGAGGTACCTCCGGTTCCGGGTGAGGCATTCCCCAGCCTTGCCCCAGCATGCCCAGCCCCGCCTCGATGACCGAAGCCCCACCCCTGCCTGCCGAAGCCGTGCCCTGTCGGCCAAAGCCCCAACCCGGTCCCCAGGCTGGTGTGATGGAGGAAGGGAGGAGCCTCCCTGTCCCACACTTGCTCGTCACTGCTGAGGCATCGAGATCAATGGCCTCAGGGGTTTTTAATTTTATTTTTTTGATTGGACAGCTTGGACCAACGGCGCTTTGCTATTGGTCCATGCCATCCACAGAGCTCACACCTCTAACAAGGAGTAGAGGCTGTGACAGCTCTTGTCTCACTATGTTAGGTTACACAAGCAATGGGGAAGCCCGCCGCTCTGTAACCTAACTACCTGTGAATATCCGGATACAGCGCTGCCTGTAATTAACATCCAGCACTCCGTCCATGACAGGTCACACTGCGCTCTGTCCATGACAGGTCACACAGTGGGGAGGCTTTCCATGCTGTGTAACCGATTGAAGCCGATCTGAATGGAGAAAAAGCTGTCAGCTTCAGACTTGAAGCTGACAGCTTTTTTCTCCATAATACTAGGTGAGGCTCTGCCACCTGCCTCCCCTGACCACATGTCCCTGTCATATATACAGCAAATCATTTCCATAATAAAGTCATTGCTTACCTGTGGAAACTAGTGAACTGAGTGACACGTTCAGTCCCTTATAAAAGAAAACATTTACATCCTTCAATAAATTCTATTGGAGAACTCATCAATAAGTAAACAATGTAGATGTCACATCCATATGTACTCCACTAACGTGTCCTCGGGAGGGATTATAACCTGATAACTATCATAGAAACTCTTCATATCTGGAACAAGAATATTTTACAGTTTTACGGCCAAACTTCCTTCCCAGACCTCCCAGAGCTTCAGTGTAATGTTCTATAGGAAATAATATGGATGCAAACAATGGTCCAAAAATGAAAGTCTTGTCATGGAGAGCTTGGACGTGAATAATGGATTATAACCAGAACAGATGACCTTTATAAGATTTCAGAGCTGTTCCTATAAATGTTGTCTCTCCAATGATGTAGCAGTCTTTATCTTACCTATCTATATCACATATGGCAACACACATGTTCTACATATTGTGGCATTGTGTGGCAATACCACGGTGTTAGGTGGCCTCAAAGTCACCCAGGATTCTCAGCTAGAGGGGCTGAGTGGCTCCAGGAAGAAATTTCTTGTAGGTCCTTCTCAGTCCTTTCCAGGTTTTCTGGATCATAGTTGGGATCCTGGAGCCAGGAGATTTCTTAGGGCTCTGGGTGGGACGAAATCTCCATTCCTGGGTCCATGGGTTAGTAGTGACCAGCACCTAATTGTGCATCTGTGTGCAACCCTCATGAAGGGGATGCTGGGATGTGTTGAGGGCCCCACCTGGGAGACAGGAGAACTCCACCCAGGAGTCAGAGTGGAGGCCGGTGCAGCAGGGAGCTGCGGGTTCGTGAAGCCTATTGTGCAGGTTAGCACGTTATTGAGGTTGTCTGGAGGAACCAGACCGTGGCCCTGAGGATTGAGGTCGGAGCAGCAGTGCTGCAACAGACAAACTATTTGATGTTGAACTTCCTTTATTGTCTGCTTTTTGAAATAATAAAAAAAAATACTTTTTGTTAATGGGAAAACGCTGCGCGAGTGCTCTGTGAGCTCCCCAACATTACAATATCCAGATTTTGGGTGAGAAGTTGGGTTTCCTCATTATCACTGTCACCATCAGAAGATAGAACTCTGAGGAGAGCGTGTTATTCCACCTTGTTAGCACTGTGTTCAGGTCAGAAGAGGGAAGATGTGTGTCCAGACTTCCCAGGAATCATTTGTTATCTCACACCCGTCACATACACACACTTCTAAGTCTCGGCCTTTTCTACATTTACCTTCAGAATAATTAATTCCAACTAAAAGTGATTTTGCAGTTTTTGGCATTGTCATAGTAAGACTTGACATTAATAAAGTGACATTATTCCAGGAAGATGATAAATCCGTCCTCAGCATGAACAGCGAGATCTAAATGTAGAATTCATTGTCTGGCATCACTCTATAGTGTATATAAAGAGGATCTGATCGGCTGTATCTCATCACTGGCACACAGACCCATCACCTGCCCTGTGCTGTGTCATGCTGCCTGACCCTGAGCTCTATGGACCCCTCCTCATCTCATGTCTTATATTGGGGTTCTCTGTGTTATTATATGAGGATATCATCCCTATCCTAGCTCCAGTCTCTTGTCACCCGTCTATAGCGCTGATGTGTGTTCTCCTCCAGTGCGTGACACCTTGTATGTCGGAGATCCAGAGACCTTCCCCGGCCTGTCATCTGTATCTTGTTGAAGCCGTTGATGATTATGAATATGTGAAGGACGGAGACATCATCATTGGAGGAGTTTTCACTGTGAACCATTTTATGACGGCACTGGGGGAAAGAAAAGATTATGTGAACAGTGTAATGTTATGTCTGAGGTAAGCAGCATTGGGGTTATCATGACATCAGACAGAGGGAAGTGTACGGGGTGCAGCTCCAGAGAAGTCACACAATCACACAGACACAATTCTTCGTATCACCTGTATTCTGATCTGCAAGAGGCTCCAAAACCCGAGGCCTGAAAATGGGATAAAGAATAAGAAAATGAAACGATTCTTTGTAAATAGGAATGTATCTGTATAATACACATATGTTCTGTCCTGTAAAGGTTTAGTAGACACAGGTACTAGTTATCAGCACCAACCTCTGCTGGACCAAGAGGGCAAACAACCCCCGAAATACACAACTACGTCCCCCCTCATTGTCTAATCCCGGGGTCCCTGGGACACATGTGACAATCCTGCTACACTATTATATTATAGAACAGATAACATTAGGCTGGAACTAGGACTTGGATACACATTGGTAGGGAGCATTTTCTCCTATACTATGTACTCTGACTGAAGCCGCGCTGTGTTTGCTTCTGTCCCGGAAACCTGATGTGTTGTTGATGGATATAAATACTGTAACCGAACTATTCAATGAGATATAAGATCGTAAAATAGACTTTGCTCTGTGTGATCACTCTCTCTGTTTTTCTTGTTTGATTGCTAATGTATATTTTCTATTCATGTCCATGGAGTGCAGATAGCAGACCTGATTACACATGCCATTTGTGTTAGGATACGTCTGCTCTGACTGCCTGTGTTCTCTGACTGTGTGTGCTGTACCAGTGTGTGTTCTGTCTGTATCTGCCCTGACTGTGTCTATATGTTTGTGTGTCAATCTGAACTGTGTGCACTCCAATTGCTCTCATTTGGGGGGGTCTACAGCCTTCAGTTTCTGGGGTACAATAGGTCCAGAGTTGGTGATCTGCAGTGATGACAACATAAGGTAATCTGGGGGATCTTCTTGTGTTTAAGGTGGAGCCGGCCATCCAGCCCGTGGAAATGAGAGGGAAAGGGTTCATTCACAAAGATAAGGATACTTATTGAAAACATGTGACAGTTATTTTTAGCTGAATTCCGGTGAGATTTAAAAATAAGAGTCACGTGGCTAAAATAAAGGTCTTTATCCTGGTCTTAAAGGTTTGTGAATTGGACCTAATTGTGTGTCTGTGGGCTCTCTTCTTGGTTAATGTGTCTTTATCAATAAGGCTTCATTTGGTCCTACCCATGAAAGGTGCCCACCATCTTGTCTTGTCATTCCTCTGGACTTTTTACACGTCTCTCTGTTAGTTTTTCTGATGAGTTCATGAAATGTGTTGATTCAATTTGGGTTTTTAGCAGCTCAGCTTGCTGGATGGCGCAGTTCCTGACTTTATACATATCTAGGAAAACTACCAATAGCTGAATACATTAAAGGAGAACTATGGGGTCAGGGATTTCCCCCATAGATCTCCTTAGGGTAACGGGAGGACACAAACTAGCATCCTCCCGTCACCCTAGGCTCAATATAAGTCAACCGGACGCGGCTCACAGCTTTCGTTACAAACAGGTCCTGTTATGTTCACAAATGTAGATATCAATTGAAACATTCTGATCATGAGAAATCCATGGGTAAGTAGGGATGAGCTTCAGGTTCAGGTTGAACATGAGTACATACCACACCCTGCTTGTCCACGGTTCAGTGAACAGGTAAACAAACTAGTCATATTTGGCCGGTCCGCGCACCTGAAGTCTGACATTCTGGGGGCTGTGTTACTATTACTACTAAATGACATCACAGATCCCTCACCATCTACTCTGTGGAAATAAGTCGTCCGGGTTCCTGTGTGATGTCATTGTTCAAATCGGTAAAGCAAAACAAATGACAAACGCACTCAACAATTTGTCACCAGTTATACAGTAAGGTGCACGTGAAATGGGCTTTGGACAGTAAAACAGTAGAAAGGCATCATGGCACACTCACAAACCAGCATGTAAAACAACTTGTCTCACCACTAAGGACAATGACAGAGGTTTAGATACACGTCTTCTGCAGAGGATGTGAAAGCCGCACTGCCGCGCCAAGGCACCTCTTATAGTGCGGTCCTAACTCTAAACTATGAGAGTCTCCATCTTGGAGCACATGGTGCAGAAGATTTCAAATTGGGTGCAGGCCTGTCAGGAGGACGCCCCACCTCCTTAAAAGCACAGAAACACACAAGGGATCCCGCACATCCCAATGGCAGCTGAGAACCCCCATGCGTCACCCCCCATGGAGACTCTCATAGTTTAGAGTTAGGACCGCACTATAAGAGGTGCCTTGGCGCGGCAGTGCGGCTTACACATCCTTTGCAGAAGACGTGTATCCAAACCTCTGTCCTTATCCTTAGTGGTGAGACAAGTTGTTTTGCATGCTGGTTTGTGAGTGTGCCATGATACCTTTCTACTGTTTTTTTTTTTGTTTTAAAAGATTTTTATTGTTTTTTCCACACACATAAATTCAGTTACAAACTGCACGAACACTCCAACATAGAGTGTCCACACATAAAAGTTGTACAAACAGTGGTTTTTGCGCTTATAAAATTAAATGAACATAATACAGTCACAAAGTACAGCAATGTGTGCTCAAGCTGCGTCCAGGGCATGAGTGGACTCGGTCGTCCTGGGTCCAAGCAGCAAGGATGAGTACAATTACAAAAAATAATAATAGGAAAACAGAAAAAAATATTTTAAGAAAAGGGGGGGAGTTGGGGGGGAGGGGAAAGGGAGTGAGTGTAGTCGCGGCGAGAATTCCAACAAGCACCCTGGTTGTTAAGTATAGAGAGGTAGCAATATTAATAGTTGGGGGACTGTTATAGGGTTAGTAAACGGGTATCAAAGGAAGGTGGGAGGTAATGTCGTATCCAAGGATCCCAAATTGTCTCAAATTTTTGGGTGCTGTCCATTAAACGCGCTGATAGTTTCTCATTGGAGAAAATCCAGTGGATTCTATTTTTAAATGATTGAAATGGGATTCTGTGAGTAAACCATGAGGTGGCAATAGTATCTTTAGCGGCTGTGAGGACATGCAAGACCAATTTAAATTTGAGGTGAGAGATGTTCATGGGTTTGACATTGAGTAGCGCCGTTTGGGGAGTTGGTGGAATATGCACTCCTGTAAGGGTAGAGAGCATTTTGAATACTTTGGACCAGAATGTTTGGGTGACACAACATGCCCACCACATATGAACATATGTGCCGCTGTCAGGGCAACCACGAAAGCATGAGCCTGTGCAGCCTGGCGCAAAATGTTGGGCTTGATAAGGGGTGATGTACCAACGGAGAAGAACTTTGTAATTTGTTTCCAAAACTCCGGCGTACGTTGAGCTAGAGTTGGTAGAGGTCCATATTTGAGACCAGGTGTCTTCTGAGAGGTCAAGATTCAGGTCTTTCTGCCAGCGGTCCATATATAGGTGGTGTGGTGATGGGGTTGATTGTAGGGATGCTAGATATAGTTGTGAGATGATTCCTGGAGAGTGTGGGTCGTGTTTGCATAGTCTTTCAAAGGGTGATAATGCCAAAAGGTTACCTTTCAGGTTAGCAATAAAGTGTATGAAGCTTTTAATTTGTAGGTATCTAAAAATTTCAGAGGATGGGAGCTCATATTTAGTTTGGAGGTCTGGGAAAGGCAAGATCATGGAGTGGGAGAACATGGAGAAGAGGCGGGTAATTCCCTTTTCTTTCCATTTATGAAAGACGGCTGTGGAATCATATGCTGGTGGGAAGGCCGGATGGTGAAAGAAGGAGAGCATGGGCAGATGAGGGGACAGGAAGCCGCTGGAGTATTTAGAGTTATCCCAGACACGAAGGGAGTGGTGGGTTATGGCGTTAGTGAGGGTGGATCTGTCTTTAGGTGTCATCCATAACAGGTTGTCTATGGTGCATGGATCGCAATCCAAAGCCTCGATCGACACCCATAGCGGGATTTCATCTGTGGCATGGTACTTAGTCACTGTTGCTAATTGAGCTGCAATATAATATTTCTGGAGATCTGGCACTCCCAGCCCACCGGTGGATCTGCTCTGGTGCATAGTTTTTTGTGGAATCCTTGGTTTTTTTTTAAATAAATTCTTTTATTGAACAGGTTTTCAAGAATACATGCAACAGAAAGTAAGTAAGGGACAAAATTTCCAATACCAAAGCAGTGGACGCATGGGGGTGCCGAGGACGAGCCTGACATTGAGTCCAGAAAGGTAGTAATAATGGGCATGACCAGAACACATGCAGCATGTCTGCCGGGGAGAAGCCACATCTCCAGCAAGAGCCACACGCTCCAGGGAAAATCGTTTGTAATTTTTTTGGGGTCCGATACCATCGGGTGAGAATCTTGTACCCCGACTCCTGGTATCTACTGCTGATGGATGACTTCAAGGAAAGCATTATTATTCTAGTTCTTTCATACGGAGAAAGAGAGATACCCAGCTCCCTCTCCCACCCCTCCAGGTATGGCAGGGATGACTCAAAGTCTGGGGCCAACAAGAGCTGATAGCACAATGAGAGAGGTCTCATCAGCGAACCGGTGGAGGTGCATTCTCTTTCGAAACTCGTGAGGGGCCTGGTCAGATCCGCTGGCGGCGGTAAAGATGCCAAAAAATGCTCTAAAGTGATCCTGGTCCCGCAAGCGCCTAAACCCCGGATCCTGCAAGCCTGGGATGAACTCTGGGGATCCAATGATCGGGAGAAGCGGAGAAGGTGTAGGGGAGATCAGTCTGGAGTCAAACACTTTGCGCGCTATCTGCCACGTAGTTCCCACCATCGGATGCGTGGGGATCGAGGTGGGCACCCCTGGACACCATGGAAGAGTGGGAAGAGGGACAGAGGATGAGCATTGCTCAAGGGCGACCCACGGTTTCTGTGCTTCGTGGCGACACCAATCCAGAATGCGCGTGAGATGGGCGGCAACATAGTAGTAATGAACATCTGGGACCGCCAGACCAAGAAATAGGGCGGTAACTTGAGCATTGCAGTGGGTCCTTTCCTGGTTTCGGGATGACCGCTATATTGGCAGAGAGAGTGTCTAGTGGAAGCGCCATTCCTTGCGTGACTGAATTCAGGGCTCTGACGAGATGGGAGTTTAGGAGGGGGGCATATCTCTTGTAGTACATCAGAGTGAAGCCGTCTGGACCCGGGGCCTTCCCCGTGTTCGTCTGTTTAATAGCCGTACTCAATTTTAATTCCGTAATCGGGAGTTCTAAAGCGCTAACCACTACACTAGGGATGGAGGGCATGCCCGAGGAATCCAGGTAAGCTTGAATGCGGGATAGCCGCTGAGACACCCTTGTCTCTGAGCCAGGTTGTGGGAGGTTATAAAGGGCAGAGTAAAAGTCGCGAAACCGGTCGGCAATCGCTTCAGATAAGTGCAGCATGGACCCTGTGCTAGATTTAATGGCTGGGATGAACGTTTTAGAGCGTTGGTGACGGAGAGCTACAATGATTGCTTTATTCATAGAAGTGTCTCCTACATTTCGCCAGCATCGCTTTAGCTTTTTGTAGGCATAAAGAGCGCAAGGATTCCCGTAAAGCCGTCAATTGGGAGAGCACATCCGGGTCCAAGGACCGTTTGTGTTGGATGTCAAGGTGGTGGATCTGTGTCAGCAAGGAGGAGATCTGTTGGAGACGCTGGCGTTTGACCCGTGTGCCCAGCTTAATCAGGGTGCCCCTGATATAGGTCTTATGGGCCTCCCATATCGAGTACGGGGAGCACTCGGAGGGGGCATTGAGAGCGAAATACAGGCGCAGGTCATCCTCAATTTCTCCAGCTAAGGCCTGATCCTGTATTAAGGTCTCGTTCAAACGCCAGCGCCATGATTGTGTCCCAGTCGTACCCAGATCCATCACTATCGAGATTGCTGCATGATCAGACAGGGAGATATTGCCAATGGCGGAGCGAGACACCAATGGCAGCACAGAATGGTGTACGAGGAAGTAATCGATGCGCGTATACGTTTGTCTGGCTGTAGAAAAAAAGGAGTAGTCTCTGTCTGACGGGTGGTGGACTCGCCACACGTCAGCGAGCTGATGAAGATGAAGGCACTTTTTGAGGCGGCGCAATGCCGCTCTGGAGAGGTGGGAGGCCGATCTGGAGGAATCCATCAGTGGGTTTAGCAGGAGATTAAGATCCCCGCCTATGATCAACACCCCCTCCTTGAAGTCATCCACCAACGTCAACACTCTTTCCAAGAAAGAGATCTGTCCTAGATTAGGGAGGTACACGTTCACTAGAGTAACCATCTGAGATTCGATTTTCCCTTTGAGCATAAGTAGTCTGCCCTCCTCCCCGGCTTGCATGTCAACATATGTCCAGGGCAGACAGGACTATAGAAACCCCCCTTGATCTCTTATCCGGGGAGTAGCTGTGATAGGATATCGGGAATCTGTGATCTGTGAATTTGGGTGAGTGCCCCATTCGGAAGTGGGTCTCTTGGAAGAATCCAATATGTGCACGGTGCCGGTGGAGTTCTTGTAATACCATGGTCCTTTTTTCGGGGATGTTGAGACCCCTTGCGTTAAGGGACATAAGGCGGTATGGAGGCATGATAGAGCCCTGATGGCGGGGCCCGATAGGCGGAAGGGGGGGAGGGAGATAGGTTAAGAGGTAGTAGGATAGGGGTCAGGCAGAGATGGCGGGATAGAGAGGGGGAAGGAGGGGCGAGGACCAAGAGTTGAGAGAGTGGCAGGCGAGAGAGAGCAAGAGTCAGACCAGCTGAGACTGGGGGTGCTGTGAAAGGGAGGGCAGTACCCTAGGGGAGGAGAGAAGGGACAGAAGACAGCGAAGGAAGCAAGAAGTATCTAAGTGGAACCGAAGTTCTTATAGAAACCCCATAGGGCCGTACCTGACGGACCATAGGGTAAATACTAGTGGGGGAGTCGAATCCAAACACGACTCGTGAGTTGCTTGTGGCATTTATTGGCTGAAAACTATTAAGTATGCCCACCCCGGGACCGGAGCAGACACTAGTAGTGGCGTGGCCAGGCTCCGGGTCGGGGCTGACCCGTGGGGGGGACTCGCCCTCGGGCGGTCAGGAATGGTTCCCGGGGACGGACCCCACCCCTTGCGTATTGTATGGATCCAAGGGGAGCGGGTTACAGAGGCGCCGCCTGATGGACATATACAGTCTGCAGCAGCAACCTGACATGTATGGGGGAAACTATGCATATACTCACCAGGGGCTGAGAGACTCCCCCTCAGGGCCTCAAATGTTACCCTCGAGGGACAATCCCTCCTAAAAGGGTCACAGCCGAAACAACACATCCATAGCTAATACCCTTGTTAATATAGTATCTCAGCCCTCAGATGCCAAAATAAGCATAAACATAAACCCCGCGTAAGATGGGGGCGCACCGTCCCAGTAATCTGGCCAATGTCCGTCCCAGCGATGAGAACCCGCTGCGCCCTGCCATCTTAAGCGATCCACCCCAGCTTGAGAAATATCAGCAAAAGGGAACGTCTCCAGCTCTGGTGGTACAGGTCCATACTGATGGGGATCCTCCAGGGCCTCGATTGTAGCAGTCCCGTAAGGGAAATCAACCCCCCCCCCTGGGATCAGAATGCCCCATTACAGTGGAGTGAATCCGGAGTAGATCTCTGAGTCAACGTCTGGGTAGAGAAAAGGTAGTCCTCGGTAACGCGGTACCAGGAGGGTATGTGGTCCTCAGTGGTCTCGTCGATATACTAGCCCCTGAAGTGGGAGAGGACCGAGGGGAGCGCGGAGGTTCAGACCCATCAGTACAAGGCCCATAAAAAACCAGAGAAAAATGAATGAATGAAAAATAAAGCCAATACCGGAACGTCCAGAAGGTCAGGGCATCCATAGTAGGTTAGGCCTCCACCGATGTCCTGGGGTCTTCACTACTCCCCATGTGTCGGTGGTCCGGGCGTGAGGAGCCGGATCTGGAGCGGGCCCCGCGCTGGGTCTCCGAGTCCCCTCCATGATGTACGCCAGCCAGTCGTCAGGAGGTGGGACATCCACCTGCAGGAAGCCGCCTAGGCCCGGGATATCTTTTGGGGAGCGGAGCACGTAAATGGACTCACCCTTCTTGATGATTAGATGAAACGGGAAACCCCATCGGTATGTCGCCCCCGTGCTGCGTATTAGATCCAGGACCGGGCGGAGGATTGCTCGACGCCTGAGGGTGTTGCGAGACAGATCCGGGAGGATTTGAATCTGCACTCCATCGAACTCCACGGGTCTACGTCGCCAGGCAGCTCTGAGGATCTCCTCTTTCGTGGTGAAATAATGGACCCGACATATCATATCGCGTGGGTTGGGAGAGTTGGTCAGTCTAGGCCCAGCGGCTCTATGTACCCGATCCAGGATGATGGTACCAGGGTCCACATTGTCGAGTAGGTATGCAAAGATTGCTTGTACGGTAGGGCGCAGGTCGGGGGCTCACGTGGCCTCTGGAACGCCACGGAGGCGCAGGTTGTTGCGTCTCCCCCTATCCTCCATGTCCTCCATATGGATTTGCAGGTCAGTAAGGCGGGGATCTGGCCTTTGGGCCGCCGATTCAAGCGCTGCAATCCTCGAGTCCATCGTGGAGCAGGATGCAGAAACCTCCGCCACCGTCGCGGCCAGTCCTCTCACCTCCCGCTTCACTTCTCGTAGGTCCTTTCGCAAGGCAGCCTCAACCCTGGACACCAATGACTCAAAGTCCTGCTTGGTGGGGAGGTAACGTAGCAAGGCCTGGAACCCATCTGGCATGTCATTGGGCAGGTCATCCGTCCCCTCTTCGCCGTCGTCATGGGGGTCCAGACCGGGGAGCTCAGGGGAAGCGGATCCAGCCCGGGAGGTATCCGGAAATGGGGAGCCCCGTCGGCGTGTGTTGTGGGGCGGAGCTCTCGTGGAGGAGGCCGGCGCCATCTTGGATCTGCCACGCTCCACCGGGCCCGGATTTCTTGGAGAGAAAAACTGCTGCATGGAGGCATCCGAGACCTGAGTTTTAGATTCCCTGTCCTTCCGGCGTTTAGACATGTTAAAACCCGGGGTGTCAGCGGGAGTTAGGTAGAGGTAAGTGTGCCGATGATACGCTGAAGCCGCGGAGCTCTCTAAACGAGCACCTCACGCCGCCATGGTTAGGACACGCCCCATCCTTGGTTTTTTGTGCGACCATATAAAGGCAGAAATCCGCTTCTGAAATGCCCTGAATTGATATGAAGGTATTGGTGCCGGGAGGACCCGGAACGGGTATAATAGCTTAGGTAGCAGGGTCATTTTGACCGCGGCAATTCTGCCCAGCCACGAGATGGGGTAGGCGTGCTAGATCCCCAGAAGGTTTCTAAGTTTAGTGAAAAGAGGAGGGTAATTTGCCGAGTACAAGGATGAGTAGGTGGGAGTTAATTGTATGCCCAGGTATTTCAGTGAGGATGGTTCCCATTTAAATGGGTATCCCGTTTTGAGTTGATTAAGTAGGAGTGGTGGTAGTGTAACATTTAGGGCTTTTGACTTCGCTGGGTTTAAATACAGACCCGATATGTGACTAAACCGGTCGACCGTGTGTAGTAAATTGGGAAGAGAGATGTGGGGGTTAGAGAGGAAAAGTAAGATATCATCTGCAAACAAGCATAATTTGTGATGGTGTCCTGCCAAGGGGATACCTGTGATGTCTGGGTGTTCTCTGATCAGTTGTGCCAAAGGTTCTATGGCCATGGCAAATAGAATAGGGGATAGGGGGCATCCCTGTCTAGTGCCTTTCTGGATGGGAAAATGGTTTGATCTATGCCCCGCATATCGCACTGAGGCTGTAGGGTTGGAATATAGAGCAGCGATCCAGGTGCAAAATCCCGGTCCTAAGCCCCATTTGTTGAGTATATAAGATAAGTATTGCCAAGACAACGAGTCGAAGGCCTTTTGCATGTCCAATGAGAGAAGCATGAGTGGAATATGTCTCTGGTTAGCTTTTTCGATGAGGAGACAGGCTATACGCACGTTGTCTCCTGGTTGGCGCCTGGGAATGAAACCAACCTGGTCTTTATGAATAAGGTCTGGGACAAATAAGTTGAGTCTGGTTGCTAATATTTTGGCTAATAGTTTGATGTCAACGCTCAGAAGCGAAATCGGTCTAAAGTTAGCCCAGTGAGTGTTGTCTGCGTCTGGTTTGGGGATCATGCATATGGTGGCCGAGAGGGACTCTGCCCTGAGTTGTGATCCGGTTCGGAGGGCATTGAATGCGGCTGTCAACATAGGGGCTATAGGTTCAGCAAACTTCTTATAATAGGTAGCCGTGAAGCCGTCAGGGCCAGGCCGTTTGTTAAGTTTAAGCGTTTTAATCGCCGCTACTACTTCCAACTCCGTAATGGGGGCATCTAGAGACGTGCGGGCTGAAACTGGCATTGTTGGCATTTGTATTGCAGAGAGCAGATTAGAAGTTGTGTCAGGGTCGAATGGAGTAGTAGAGTTATAAAGTGTTGCTAGATGAGTGGCAAATTCCTGTACTATCTTATTAGGATTGCTGGACATGGAGTTGTCAGAGAGGCGGAGGCGGAGAGGTTTTTGATATAAGTCTATTTTGCGCAATCTCCTGGCTAGAAGGGCCGTTTGTTTGTTACTTTGGAGGTAAAATTTGTGCTGAGTCCTACGGAGGCTTTTATCAGCGAAGCTTGCCAGCAAGAGATTGAGTTCGCGTCTAGTCTTTTCTAAGGTGTGTTTGTGGGCGGGGGATGGGTGTAAGCTGAACATTCTGGAGGCGTCATTAAATTTAGTTTCAAGGTCATGCATAGGGGTCATTTTCTGCTTTTTAAGGGCAGAAGCTATACGGATACATGTGCCTCTTATGACTGTGACATGTCTGGGGTTGTATTGTGGAGTATGTACTCTTGTATAGCAGCTTGTTTGTTTATTTCAGTGGATTTATCGGCCAGAAGGGAATCGTTCATGATCCAAGAGCGATCTGTGTGGGCCGACCACAGGGAGGACATTGATAGGGACACTCCCTGGTGATCAGTCCACGAGAACGGGACAATGGACGATTCGACGATTGTTGGTAGGGTGGGATGCGAAACAAAAAAATTGTCAATTCTGGAGAATGAGTTGTGTGGGTTGGAGTCAACAGTGTATTCTCTGTCAGAAGGGTGTAGTTCCCTCCAACAATCTACTAATGAATATTGAGAAAGAAGCGTATGGAAGGCTTTGAAATTTTCAGCACTGTCTAGACTCGGGTAGGTGACTGAGTTAGAATCACCACAGAACAAGAGGGTGCCCTGTTGGTGGGTACTAACTACCGCCAAGAGGTGTTTGAAGAAGGGAAGTTGTCTGGTATTGGGCATGTAGTAGGTAACTATGGTGACATCACGGTCGCAGAGCGTGCCAGTGAGAATAAGGTAGCGGCCTGAGGGGTCAGGGATTTCTTTGGAGCATTTAAATTGAATGGAGTTCTTAAAACCTATTAGGGCATCTGTGTTTGGTTTGGTCATTGGCCATATATATTTGTGAGTATTGGGGATGGAAGTATTTTGGGTGGGAAGAACTGGAAAAGTGGGTTTCCTGGAGGCAGATTATGTCAATTTTTGAGGAATGGAACTGGCGGAAGGCGATTCGCCTTTCACGTGGGGAGTTTAGGCCCTTGACATTCAGCGATAAGAGGTTAATGTTGGAGGACATGATTATGGTGGGGTGCAGTGTAAGGTACATACCAAGTGGTGTGTCGGTTTCTCGCATCACGACTGGAGGAGGAGAAAGGAGGAAGGGGGTAGAGAAAACGGAGACAAAAACAACAGGTTAATAAACAGAATTTTGAACACAAGGTTCTGACCATCACTGTTCCCCGTAGTAGGGGGGACCACGTGGAGGGGCAGAAAAAATGGTCCCCAGGCGGATAACAATCCGGACTGGGGCTCTTTTGGGGGGGGTACAGTGACCACTGCCCCAGCGTCTCGGGGGAGAGACTAACAATCTGTCTAAGTAAACGGTAACGTATAATTCGTGTAAATAAACATAACATAACATTTCCGACCAGTAAAGGTTTGTTCCATGGAATGGTGTATTGGGTCTTGTTACAGGGGAAGTGTTAGGAGCCCGGGGCGGTAGAAGGATATCATGTGTTATAAGGTAACGAATAGTTTGGCAAACAATATGAAGGAGGATCCAAACAGCTTCACCTTCCAGTGTGAGTGCCCAGGTGTGGTCACCTGAGGCTATGTGGGGTGAATCTCTAAAACCAAAAAGTAAAAATAAAATGAACCCCGTGTACCAATCAGGAGTTTATCAATCTAGGACCCGGTCGTCAGGCTGTGGGACGAAAAGGCTTGACATAGTGCCCAAACTGTTCTTTCATCCGGCGGAGTCTGATTCAGAGATCCCTGAAGCAATGCGTCTCCTCTGATGTTGCCGCGACCTCTGTGGCAGCGGGGCTTTGGAAGCCACTGGCGGGGTCTGATTCCGTGTACTTCTCGGATTTGGAGTATTGGGGCATCGTGGGTGCGACTCTGGAGCTTTAAGGCCTAGTTCTTCTATCAGGCCCATGGCTTCCGCCAGTGTGACGGCTTGATGTTGGCGACCTTTGTGGGTGAAGAGTAGGCGGAAAGGGAAACCCCATCTGTATGGGACACTGGATTGCTGCAAGTGGTGCAGGGCTGGTTTCATTTCCCGGCGCTTAGCAATAGTAGAGGGGGCCAGTTCAGCAAATATTTGATACGCATGGTTTTGGAAGGATAAGAGTCCTTTTCTTCTGGATTCCTGTAATATGGCTTCCCGGGTGCGATAATACTGGAACTTCACTATGATGTCCCTTGGTGGACCATCTTTAGTGCGGCGCGTATCTTCTATCAGGCCCATGGCTTCCGCCAGTGTGACGGCTTGATGTTGGCGACCTTTGTGGGTGAAGAGTAGGCGGAAAGGGAAACCCCATCTGTATGGGACACTGGATTGCTGCAAGTGGTGCAGGGCTGGTTTCATTTCCCGGCGCTTAGCAATAGTAGAGGGGGCCAGTTCAGCAAATATTTGATACGCATGGTTTTGGAAGGATAAGAGTCCTTTTCTTCTGGATTCCTGTAATATGGCTTCCCGGGTGCGATAATACTGGAACTTCACTATGATGTCCCTTGGTGGACCATCTTTAGTGCGGCGCGTAAGAGCGCGGTGGATTCTTTGAAATTCCAGTCTTTCATGTGGGATAGATGGCGTCAGCTCCTGGAATAGGGCTGTGATGAAAGCCTGGAGATCAATTACAGTTTCTAAGATACCTCTGATCCGCAAATTAGAGCGGCGTGATCTATTTTCAAGATCTTCCAGCTTGGATGATAGTTGTAAGTTCTCATCTTTAATGGCGTCTAACTCACGGCCGTGGGCACTTATATAGAAGGTGACCTCATCCATCTTGGTTTCTAATTCGGCGGCTCTGTGACCTAGTTCCCGAATTTCCTTAGTCAGTTTGTCTGTTATTTGTCTGGATGTGCTTTGTAGGGCTTTTTGCAGCATACGATCGATCCTCTGCAGCAATACCCTGTGGCCTGATTGCTCTCTGGTAGGGGAGGGGGAGCTGGCTCTGCTGCCAGCATCGTCTCCCTCTGAGTGTAGAAGGAGGGGGCCCGTTTCTCCGTGTGACTGGGAGTCGGCGCCATCTTGGATTTAGTGCCTGCTAGGGTTTTTTCAATGCTGCGACCCCGCTCCTTAGTTTTGGGGGTCTTTGAGGACATGGTTGCGTGGCCGGGGCACTGCGGTACCTGTATGTGTGCTCGTTCGGGCGTTTAGACCGTTTGGCTGTGCGGTATTTCCCCCGAGACGCTGGCAAGTGACGGAGCTGCCTTAGGTCACGTCAGCCATCCAGCACGCCGCGCATGCGCCCCCCGCCTTTCTACTGTTTGATTGGTCAAATATGGACATGGCCATATCTAGTCAATGACATCACCCAGGTTTCCTGCTGGCTTTTTGCGCTACTGCCACAAAATGGAGGATCCCTGCTGCCTTCTGTCTCTAAACAAAAGGCTGAAGATCCCGCTGTGATGTCATTAACCAAATATGGTCATGACCATCACCTGGGATTCTCCCAATACTGAGTGCATATGGTCTGGTAAGGTTCAGGAGGGGGCTGCACGCTGGATGTTCCCTTTTTCCAAGCTAGCTAAGCTGTATGCCTGGATAAGGATCTTCAATTAATATTTAGGGGGATGCCAAACCAATTTTTCTTTTAAAGGACCATCACACCGGGTAAGGGGTTTTCAGGGGGTCCTTATCTAGGAATGCAGCTTGACTGGCAAGAAAAGTCAGGGACAGTAAGCATGTAAACAAAGGGGTCAGGGGTCCCAACAGATCCCAAAAGATATGATCATCACCCCCTTTGTATACAAACAGACATTGGTGGGGATCTGTCACTGAGAGACAGAAGTGATGCCGACTCTAAATGACAGCTCCCTGGCCGCAGCTTGTAAACACAAAATGTGAATTGTAAAGAAATACAATGGGCTGTTTCTGCAACGTCACAGACAGGTCGAAGGAGTTTACAACGCATGTTATTTAGAGGAATTGTGTATTTTCAAAGTTGCACTTTTTTTTGCATTGGTACATGTCCATGGCAGTGCCCACCTAACCATGCTTTTTTTTTTTAAACCAAAAACTAAAAAAATTGCCTTTGAAAAAGCCCTGAAAAAGTAACCAAAATTGGCTCCCATAGACTTCAATGAGGTTCTGGACTATGTTCGGGCTTAGCAAAGTTTTTGCAGAACCTCCTGCCAGATTGGCTCATCACAATAAGTAAGCAATGTACCACAACGTGTACATCACTGCCATTCCTGCACCCTGATTGGCTAACTACATCTGCCATCTGCAGCTTCATCTGCCAGTTCCTTTATTGACTCCTTATGGGATCTGAAATATACAGTATCTCCCAGAAGTGAGCCCCCCCCTCTCATTGGATGATATCATGTCATGTGACGACACAGAAGAAATGACACTTGGCTACAATGTAACGTAGTGAGTGTACAGCTTGTATATCAGTGTACATTTGCTGTCCCCAACACACAGCCATTAATGTCTAAACCGCTGGCAACAAAAGTGAGTACACCACTAAGAGACAATGTCCAAATTAGGCCCAATTAGCCATTCTCCCTCCCCGGTGTCATGTGACTCGTTAGTGTTACGAGGTCTCAGGTGTGTTAAATTTGGTGTTATTGCTCTCTCATACTGGTCACTGGAAGTTCAACATGGCACCTCATTGCAAAGAACTCTCTGAGGATCTGAAAAAAAGAATTGTTGCTCCACATAAAGATTGCCGAGACCCTGAAACTGAGCTGCAGCACGGTGGCCAAGACCATACAGCGGTGTAACAGGACAGGTTCCACTCAGAACCTGCCTTGCCATGGTCCAGCAAAGAAGTTGAGAGCTGGTGCTCAGCGTCATATCCAGAGGTTGTCTTTGGGAAATAGACATATGAGTGCTGCCAGCATTGCTGCAGAGGTTGTGGGGGTGGGGGGTCAGTCTGTCAGTGCTCACACCATAAGCCGCACACTGCATCCCATTGGTCTGCATGGCTGTGGTCCCAGAAGGAAGCTTCTTCTAAAGATGATGCACAAGAAAGCCCGCAAACAGTTTGCTGAAGACAAGCAGACTACGGACACGGATTACTGGAACCGAGTCCTCTGGTCTGATGACACCAAGATAAACTGATTTGGTTCAGATGGTGTCAGGCGTGTGTGGCGGCAACCAGGTGAGGAGTACAAAGACAAGTGTGTCTTGCCTACTGTCACGCATGGTCTGGGGATGCTTGAGTGCTGCCGGCACTTGGGAGCTACAGTTCATTGAGGGAACCATGA
Source organism: Nanorana parkeri (assembly GCF_000935625.1). Taxonomy (NCBI): domain Eukaryota; kingdom Metazoa; phylum Chordata; class Amphibia; order Anura; family Dicroglossidae; genus Nanorana; species Nanorana parkeri. The sequence continues at coordinate 53,887 of NW_017308535.1, forward strand.
ATGCCAACATGTACTGTGACATACTGAAGCAGAGCATGATCCCCTCCCCCCAGAGACTTGGCCGCAGGGCAGTATTCCAACATGATAACCACCCCAAACACACCTCCGAGACCACCACTGCCTTGCTAAAGAAGCTGCGGGTAAAGGTGATGGACTGGCCAAGCGTGTCTCCAGACCTAAACCCTATGGAGCATCTGTGGGCCATCCTCAAATGGAAGGCGGAGGAGCGCAAGGTCTCTAACATCAACCAGCTCCGTGATGCCGTCATGGGGGAGGGGAAGAGGACTCCAGTGGCAACCTGTGAAGCTCTGGTGACCACCATGCCCAAGAGGGTGAAGGCAGTGCTGGGAAAAAATGGCGACCACACAAAATATTGACACTTTGGGCCCAATGTGGACATTTTCACTTAGGGGTGTACTTACTTTTGTTGCCAGCGGTTTAGACATTAATGGCTGTGTGTTGGGGACAGCAAATGTACACTGATATACAAGCTGTACACTCACTACTTTACATTGTAACAAAGTGTAATTTCTTCTGTGTCATCACATGACACGATATCATCCAATGAGAGGGGGTGACTCACTTCTGGGACATACTGTATGACATAAAACATTATTTTTTAAATCTGGTTAAAAAAAAAATATAACTAATTAAAATGTTTTTCGTTTTTTTTTTTAAGTTTTAAAAACCTTTTTCCTTCCTCAGGCCCCTCCCCCCGTATTACCGATATTTTCTGACTCTTCGTTTCGCCATCGATGAAATTAATAAAGACCCGACAATCTTACCGAATGTGACTCTGGGATATCAGATGTACGATTCGTGTAATGACAATAGGAAAGCTGTGAAAAGCGCCTTACAGATCTTATCTGGACCCGGACCGATGGCGCCCAATTATTCCTGCAGGAAACGCGGCATGTTAGCCGGATTTATTGGGGACCAAAACTCTGAAAGCACAGCGAGGATAGCACAGCTACTGGCCCTGTATAGATACACTCAGGTACGGGGGTGGGGGGTCTCTGTCACTCCATTGATGATTAAATCCAAAGTTTTATTATGAGGATGATGATTTTTTGCATTGACAAACCGGAGAAAACCAACGTGAAAATTAAGTGTTAATCAATGTTGGGAAAATTCTGATTTAGAGTTCCTCAGAGTCTGCCAGGATCCAGTGTATTATCCTATTCGTTATTATCTGGAGAGTTCCAGGTAATACAGATAATCTGTTTAACAGTAAAGTAGAGAAGTAGTCAATTCGATACGGCAGACTCCATTTCAGCCAGTAAGAACTTGACAAAAACAGGTTCTCCTAAAAGCAATAAAACAACTTCCCTTGAAATATTGACCTTCATTGACTGTTACACCAATAATATTTATACCCAAAAACCATGAACAAAAGTATAATTAACATAAGTAGTTATAAGTATTATTATAATAATCGGGGGGAGTAATGCCCCCTCTTCCCCAGGCACTGGGCAGTGTACGTACTGTTGGTACACGGAGGTTGGGGATGACCTTTGCAGAGAGCGTGTCACTTCCGATGTTCTGCTACAGCATGGTCACAGTATCTCCTCAAGCATAATCTTGAAACAGCCAAACTGATGTGGAGGAAAAAAGTTAACTGCATCTGTTTCTAAAACTGTAGCTTTGATATGGATATATTATCAAGAAATCCAATAACTCTACATTATAGGTCAGTTATGGAGCCACCAGTAATGTTCTCAGTAACAGAAACATCTACCCGACATTCTTCCGGACAGTTCAAAGTAACCAGGCCATTTATTCCATACTATCGGGTCTTCTCCAATTCTTTGGCTGGACGTGGGTTGGAGTTCTATCCTCTGATGATGACAGCGGTGATGAGGAAACCCAACTTCTGACCCAATATCTTACCATGAAGGCCATTTGTGTTGCGTATATAATCAAGATAAAGCCGGTGCAAATGAGTGTTACAGAGGAAATTCATAAAGCTGGCATTGAGACCATTAGAAGGTCATCTGCTCGGGTTATAATTATTTGTGGGACGTACTCTTCATATATGACCGATCTTTTAAAAGAAATAAAACATGTGATCCGTGATAAGACTTTTGTTTTTGGACCAATATTTGCCACCAATACATTTCTTATGGAACATTTCGGGGAAGCCTTGGATGGAGGTTTGGCTGCAAAATTTAATAATTTGCCTGTTCCCGATATGATGAGTTTCTATGACAGTTTTCAGGTTGTGAACCATCCTCAGGACACGTTACTGAGACACATATGGCTGCTATATCTGCACTGTTCAGGAACCAATGAGAAGTTTAATAGATTTTATAGACGCATATATAAGTTGTCTCTTCACAACTGCTCCGGGACCGAACGTGTCACTGAATTTATGAGTTTCCATATCCCGGGTTTAACTGATCGAGTATATAGAGCGGTTTATTCATTGGCTCATGCTCTACACAACATGTATGTGTCTCCAGGCAGACCGGCTCCAGATAAGACAACTCAGGTATATAACCATCCACATCAGGTAAGCAATGACTTTATTATGATTTGCTGCGTATTTGAAGTACTTACATCGTGGATACATATACATAAGAGTAAAGAAAAACATGTTTCAGGCCATACATATGTAGCCCACATCACCTTTTGTGAGGTGGCTACTATAAATCTAGTGATTGCCGGGGCTGTAGTCAGCCTGGTTGGATTATAGTTTGCATTTATCTGGTTAATTCCAGGCATTGATTGTACCTACCAGGGTGGAGTGTGACTCTGCTGTAGTGTGGGATGACCAATGAGAGCCACTGTGAGTGTATGTACAGTTCACCAGCCAATCACTGGGTCTCTCTCTCAACCAGTGCTGCATACTGGGATAGGGCACCAGACATCCCAACTCTCCCGGGCGTTTCGGGAGTCTCCCGCTATTAGACAGCGGCTTTTTAAATTTTATTCTGATAAGCAATAGCCAATGGCAAGCTGCCTTTTGCACCTGCCCACTGCTGCTGTCAATCAGCAGAGGTGGACCGGAAGTTCTCCATCAGGTCCTCCTCCTGCTGAGTGACAGCAGCAGTGGGCGGGTGCAATAGCCAGCTTGCTATTGGCTATTGCAAATTCAAATAGCCAATAGCAATCTAGCCATTCATTCCTATGCTGTTTTATTTTTTTTCTTTATTCTGATGGCAGCAGCTGTCAGAATACAAAAAAAAAACAAAAAAACAGCAGATAGCACGGGAAGCCGCAGCTTTAAACCACTGGTTTTCTCTCAACCAGTGTTGCATGCTGGGATAGGGTACATATATTAGAGGGGATTGCCTTGTGCTCAGTCTAGTCTTGTGCCAGCCATAGATTAGTACTAGGCTAGGTCTGGGGGTGGAAATACTGAAGTGTGGGCAGGACCGGATTTACCCTCCCCGCTGCTCCAAGGCCGGGTTCCCCTATCCCCTGCCCCCTACGCCGTGTAGAATGCCAACCAGATAGCGTTGGTTTGAATTTTTTTATTGTTTCTTTGTTTCTTAATTTTTATTTTTATTTTTTAATCACTTTTTAATTTTTTAATTTATTTTTTTACATTTTTATTTATCTTGTCATCTTTTACTTTTTT
>NW_017308535.1:57486-63208 GCF_000935625.1 Nanorana parkeri
AGGACGGATGGACTGGCTGCAGTCTAATTTCAAGTGATCTTGGCGACATCGGCGACACAAATACAGCATAAATATTGCCACTCCAATATACAATAGTCAAGTCATTCAAACGGTTATATAGAGAGTTAGTTGTACATGAGACAAAACGCAGTTTAGACGCATAGGGTAAGAACAAAACAGTTAGGTAAACTGCAGAATAAACAGCAGGCTCCTACCTCCCGGTACGGAACGAATACCGCTGATTTCGGGTAGAGTGTTATCAGCCTTACCGATACGTACTGTGTGCTGGAGTTTAGACTGTGCCAGTCAGTGGGAAGTGCCGAGAGTGTAATTGAATACAACGACTGCTTACATCTGAAGGACTGTACTGTGTACCTGCGTCTCCATGCCTGGAGTGAAATCGCTTGCCTTACTCTTGTAAATATTCTTCATACTACCGGCCCTCCGGTAATAAACGTTACCTTGTTCAGTCGGGCTCTGGCCAGTCTGGCTGCAATAAATATTAGACTTGTGCGCCGTCAAAAAATGTGTTCCGTTTCGTTCCGTTTCGTAATATCCGTTATTACAAGAAAAGATTTCCAATAATTCTACCAATCACACTCAGAGAAAGCTTCATTATGCTGGAAGTTGGAGTGCTCCTCAAAGTACACAGAGAACATCCAGAGAGATACGAAATAACGGATATTACGAAACGAAACGAAACAAAACACATTTTTTGACGGCGCACAAGTCTAGCAGGCACATGATCGAGAAGTGAGCGAGCACCGGTATGTGTTCTCTCACTTCCCGATCTATTGAGCCGACCTGTGACAGTCTCATTGTCACAGGTCGGCTAGAACTATGAGGTGAGTGGAAAGCACCCCCCCTGCCCCCTCATAGTTCTCCTTTAACCCTGAACAATGGCCCAATAATTATTGCTGCCACTCCAGCATGCGTAGCAAAACCTAACATGTGTGGAGCGATTGCCGGCTTTGTACATAGGCGCATGCTTGTGTTATGATGCGCATGTACACAGGGGAGGGGTACTTTTTAAAAAAAATTTTTGTTTTTTTCACTTTATTTTTTAGAACTTTTTCTTTATTCAACTTTACTACTATTACATAGGGGGGCTCACAAGCTTAATATCGGGGGACCCATCAAATATCGGGGACCCATCAACCGACAAAAATAAACCCACGCACGGACACATTCCCTCATCCCTAATGCACATCTTCACCAATTCACCGATTCCTTTTGTTCTCTAAATCCCCTTGGGTCCCAGAAAAAGATTTCCATCTGGACAATGTCTTCCGTGCGTTATTTTTTTAGGTTTTATAGTCTACCCTGACATAGTATACATGGTATTTAAGGAACAGACAGGGCTTAAATTTGGTGACAAGTTTGAAATAAGGAAGAAAAAAAAAAATTTCCTGTAATTTTTGTTAACAGAAGGTGTAAGTAATTTGAGGTGTCACATGAGTGTGAATGTGGCAGCCGGGAGACACTGGACAGAGCTATGAGAGCCCTGCCTGAGCCTCCATACTCAGAGGAACTGCCATGATAACACTTGAGATGTCACTACACCCGTAATGTAAACAGAAGCATTCCTGGCTGTCACAGACATGCCGGCGGGGACCTGCTGGAGCGTCTGAGACTGGCCACCATTTTAAAATGGCGCTGGGATGAATAGCCGCTATGGGAGCTCTCTGTATTATATGGCACGTTAAAGTTTCTATGAGATTTGAGTGATTGGCTTTACATCTACTTGAATGACTTTTAGGCTATTGGATAAGATAGACCTTCATAGAGGAAGTCTTCTTCTCAAATCTTCTGCCCTTCCTTTGATAGCCAGTCACAGTCTGTTCCCTGCGGAGGAAGCCTAGGTATTGTATGAATTGAATTCTTCTTTTTTTTTTCCTTTCATTTAACAGGTTTACTATTGGATCAAAAATCTAAGAAGCTTGAAGGGTGACCTACTCTTTGTAGACGGTGAAGTTGTCACGCCATTCAAAATTGTGAATTGGGGGTCTATAAACAATGGCTCTGCGCTTGAAAGAGAAGTGGGCAAAACCGTCATAACAAACACATCCCGGGAGAATTTCTCCATCAGCGTAGAGGACATTGTGTGGAAAAGTGGAACTAATGAGGTGAGATACGTTGTTTACATTCCTTAGGAATAAATATGTGTCTATATCCATTTCTTTTAGCTTTGTCCCATTGGGGAGATTTCTCTTAATGCCCTCGTTGTCACAGTTCCTTGCACTTTGTTCCGGCGCCGGGTTTTGCCTCCTGTCCGAGCTGCTCGGTTTCCTGTCAGTCCGCCCTGAGCCTAGGTGTTACAAGGCCTGTGCAACTTTGCTTTAACGTTCCAGCAACGTGTCTCCACGCCATGACCCGGACCTCTCTGGTTCCTGTGGCATTGCCGCTTGAGTATAACCTTATATTTTGTGTCTTTGTTTGCTCTTGTTGGGTTCAGTGTTCCCTTCCTGCTTCGCTCTTTCATTCCCTCAGTTTCCTGTCCGTGTACCTCTTTTGTTTGCTGTGGCTGTGTGTTCCCTCCACACCATTGCTCCCTGCTCTGTTTGTGGTTGCCTCCTGCTCCTGCTTCCCCTGGTTAGTGTGCTCTGCACTATTGTGCACCTCCCTCCTTTCTCTTCTGCGTTCCCCTCTGCTGTTCCTGGGTATCTCTTGTCTCTGTTGTGTGTTCCCTGCTGTTACCTACTCCCTTTGCCACACTTGTTCCCTGCGTCTTCCTTCTAGTGCCTCCTTTTGTACCTTGTATCCTGTGTGCCCCCTGTGTCTTGTCCCGTGTGCTATGGTCCCTGAGTACCCGCTGGCACTGTGCCCGCATATGACTTTTACAATAACACCATTTCACATGGAGCTGTAAAATATAAAGCAATAGAGTTGTAGTGAGCAATAGTGAGCAGCTGTATATGAGGTGACAACGTGCGCCTCACCAGGTAAGGAGGCAATGATGGATTGGAGATTGGACAGGGGCATTGCTTGTAGACTTCTCTGAAGAGATGGGTTGGTTTTGAGGGTACGATTGCATGGTCCAAGGGTTGGAGACGGCTGGATGAGATGGAGGAAGGTGATCCAGAAAAGGGAGAGACTTGTGAGAAGTTTTGGATGAATGAGAATGAGGAAGAGACCAGAGAGGTGGAGAGGGTCATGTGTAGGAAACAAGTGGAATTTAGAGTTAAAATTTCTCCAAAATTTGGGTGAAAATTGGGAGATTTCGGCAAAAGTGGCCCACTTGCATTGAAGTCAAGGGGCAAGGATAAATTAAAATGTTTATGGTGCTTTTTAGGATGCAATGAGAGTTAAATGGCTTCTGAGGGATGCAAAGCTCCTTCCAACTGTCCCGGACATGTCCTTGATCGATACAAAGAGGTCCCTCATTAGTCTAGTTAATTTACATAAACCGTATAAAGATCTAATATACACAAAAAGAGGGAAAACACCAATAGAAACAGGATACTTATCCACTCCCTTGTTATATCTCGTTGTGACTCTTGCAACTCCCTCCTCATTGGCCTTCCACTACACAGGCTCCTCCCCCTTCAGTCTATCATGAATGCAGCTGCTAGACTCATTCACCTAACCGACCGTTCAGTGTTTGCAACCACCAACACCGCTCCCTCCTCATGTATCACTGGCCCCTCCCTCTTAGATTGTAAGCCCTCAGGGGCAGGGCCCTCCTTACCATCTTGTCTTGAATTTTATTGCAATTGTAATGTCTTCCTTATATTGTAAAGCGCTGCGCACACTGTTGGCACCATATAAATCCTGTATAATAATAATAATAGAAAGAATACTAAACAAAATGATACTGTATATATATTATACAGGCTTCAGTAACATTACAATTTTATATGTGTATTGCTTCAAATTAAAACAAGATTTCTCTCAATAAAAGGCATTGACCATCTTGTAACAATTATTGTTGTAGGTAATGATAGCGAGTGGTAGATACCTCTAAATTCCTCTTTCTATGTTTTTGAAGAGAAGAGGTCTACTAGAATCTAGATTGAGACATCTGGCATGTAGCACGGAAGGACAATTATCATTCAATCTTCCAGACCCAAGCTACAGGTTTTAGTTTTGTTTTTTTCCCAATCATTGTAAGGAAAGTTTCCAGTTTAGCACATCAGCAGTATGAGATGACATCAGAAACACAAGAGGGGCAGCATGCCTGAGGCCTCCTGCTATGCGGCTACCCGCCCATATGCCTCATCTACATAGGATACAGATTAAGACATTTACCATGTTTTCAGATGTTTCTGGGTTGCATGAGTTCCTCAAGGATTTACCCCATGAAATGCAAACGCTTCTGTACAGGAACCCTTAGAGCAGGGGTCTCAAACCTCCGGCCCTCCCGCTGCGGTGGAACTACCAATCCCATGAGGCATTGCAAGATTATCACAGACATGACTCTCGAAGAGAGATGCATCATGGGATTTGTGGTTTCACCACAGCTGGAGGGCCGGAGGTTTGAGACCCCTGCCTTAGAGGAAGATGAAAAGAGTGATATGGAGAAGGTCGATATTATCCCATTACTGCTTTATGTGTATAAAAACAAACTACAAAGCATATGGAATCATGTTGTTTTGTCTGGTCGTTCTTCTGTGTTGTCTCTGTGGTTTAGAAATGCGGAGGAAGGCCCTCCCCCATTCCACTTCCCCATGTTAACAATTATTGCGAAGAATCCGAGGTTTTCACGTTAGTGTTGACGATTTGTTGACACTCACCCCCCCCACCCTCCACCATGAGGGCGACAGCCCCCCCTGCTCTATACCTATTTCAGGTTTTCTGATAGCGGGGTGCGATCCCAACCATGCCGCTGGATTCGCTTGAAAGTCACTCAATTGTTATTTGACCAATGGCTTATTTTAGTACTGATGTGGTTTATTTTGGATGTCTCCCCCCTCTCCTCTCAATTTTTTTGTATGTCGATTGTAGTGTTTGTACTAACTTAAAATTCTAAAATAAAAATTATTTCTGCAAAATGTTCTTAAAAAACTACAAAGCACATAGAAATAATTCACCACTTAAAGCACAAACACAGGAATAAAGGTTCATGTTTTTCTCGAGAAGTTACATGTTATTGTTCCTCACAAGCCTCTTGATACAAAGTATGTGTGTCCTTATTATTTCCATATTATGGCTGCAAATATTGTTTGAGTAGGAATACTAAGCGCAGCGTGTAAATCTCTGAAGACTCTTTCTTTATTTGTAGATCCCGAAGTCTCAATGTTCGGAGAACTGTTTGCCAGGAACCAGGAAAGTCCCGAGGTCCATAATCCACTCCTGCTGCTATGACTGTGTCCAGTGCTCGGAGGGGGAGATATCCAATGTCAGCGGTATACGGACATTTATACTATCACAGATGATGTTTCTTCCATACGTGTCTATAATGAGTAATAGACATGTGCGATTCGTTTCGTTACGAATCGAAATTCGTATGAATTTTCCTGAAATTCGTAAATTCGGAAGCATCCGAAATCCGAATGGCAGTTTCCGAATTAATATCCGAAATACGAAATTCCGTTAACGAATTTCGGGTCCGAATTTCTTTGAAACGGGAACTAACATTACCCCTGTAAATGAGGGTGAACAACATGACAAGATTTTTTTTTTTATCCGAAATACGGATAACAATAAATTGTCCCTTCATTAGTTAGTATATTGTACGATATATATATATATATATAATTTATCTGCACAATATATGGAATGT
>NW_017308535.1:63745-64080 GCF_000935625.1 Nanorana parkeri
TATAAATTATCTGCACAATCTATGGTATGTGTGGCAGTGCTGACGGGTCGGTAGGAGGACTTAGCATGTTCACCGTCAGGTTTGCTTTAACTTCTAAATTAAAATTTATAAAAATCACGGTTACCTGAGTCAAATGCGGTTTAAAAAATTAGAGGATTAAAATGTTAAAAATGTAAGGCTCACCCCTCTTTCTTGCCATGAAGTTCATTAAACCCCCAAAATCAATGATTCAGAGCAATGCGACATCGAGGCCGGAGAGAGCAATCATTATTTTAGGTTAAACTGCTTTTTTTCTGCAAGGCTCTTGTTTAAGGGGGGAAGGGGGGGGGGGGATT
>NW_017308535.1:64635-65929 GCF_000935625.1 Nanorana parkeri
GGGGGGGGGGTATTTTTAGGTTTGAATTTGTTTTTTTTTTCTTCTATATTGATAGGGCCTTTTTTCTTAGTTTAGGGTTCTCCCAATGTGGATCCTTCACTTATTTCTGAATTTTAGTGTTGGAGGTTCTTCTGTTCAAAGCATGCAACTGCATCATTTAAAAGGAGAAAAAAAACCTCCTCACTCAAGATAAAATTAAAGTTAGGGATACACCAGTTAGGCCTACTATCCCTGATAAAACGGTGTATGGTGGAAAATAATGAGTCATAGCACAGCAACAAGACATGTCTGGGGGCTGAAACCAGGTTACAAGTAACTTGTGGAAGGGCTGACACCACTAAGTCCACAAAAATAATGTATGTTGTCGGTCCTAGGAGCTGAATGCATCATTTATCAGGTGAATGGGTATTTTTCTCTACTTGCAGTGTCTCAATCCCTTTCATTGCATGAGCTGTTTTACATTTTTTGCATACATTTTAGAATCCACATTTTAGGTCAAAAGATTGCTTTAACCCCCCAGAACAAATAATAAGAATAAAAGGGCGGTAGCTGCAATATTTTATGTCACACATGTTTAGAAAAGAAATGCTAAAGTTAGATTTTTGTTGCACGCAGACAATACACTGAGTGGTCAGATTATTATGACCCCCCCCCCCATCAGTACTTGGTTGGGCCGCCTGGTGACTCCACAAGATGATGATAGGTGATGCGAGGAATCTGACACGGCACTGTTTCCTTCTGTTGTCTTGTACCAGTCTTGCCCCTCCCCCGTTCTGCCCTAACATTGACTAGTCGCTGACGGCCACAATTCGCACGTTCAGACCCAGATTTTCGGCTGACAGTTCGGTCTTTAACCCCTTCATGACTGAGCTTGGTTTCTGTTCGTAAATGACTGACACACTTTTGACATTTTTGCTGTGTGATTCTTCCACGTCAGTCATATACTTTCTTACAAAGTGCACCCACACATATTATATATTGTTTTTTAGAGGACAGATAGGGCTATATATTTATATCACATATGTGTGTCTAACGCCTCACTTAGGACAAATACAAATTAAAAAAAGAGGAAAAAACGTAAAAAATAACTTTTTTTCCCAGTTTTGATTTGTAGTATATGTGTATATTTCCCACATTTAGACTCCTAATGTCATCTCTGAACTTCATTAAAGCTAATAAAACATAGATGGAGTTTGATTATCGTCTTCTCTGGCCACGGCAGCCGGGGAATGAGAGCGCTGAAACTGGACTTGACAAAAAGCTAAAAAGCTTGTGGCTTCAAGCTTCCTTCACC
>NW_017308535.1:65998-73962 GCF_000935625.1 Nanorana parkeri
TAGTAAAAGGCCGACAGCCTGCAGAAGGAACGTATTAAAGCTACTACAGTACACTGTATATTAAATACAAAAAGGTTTATTTTAGGTGCAATAAAGTCTGCAAAATGTATCCACGTGTAGAAATGTTTTTTTACATTTATTAAAATACAATGAATAAAACAATAATGCAAATAAAATTCTCACATAAAACCCACGTCGCACCCCAATATAAGCATATAAGGAGTCACATCATATACATGGGGGAAATACATTCCTTTTGGCGTATACATAAAGTGTCTGACTATCCTCAGTCTTCTTCTCGAAACAGTTCTCTTTCGATCAATATATGGATCAATATATGGATTATGTAATCTGGGTCGGGGGTAACTCAGGATAGAAGGATAAGTAGAAGAGGAGATTCAGTAAGAACTTACAGATTCCTGGTGTAGAGCCCTGATGGTCAAGATGATCAGCGAGATAAGAAGAGTGACCAGGCCCGAGGATAGAGAATTGCCTACCGCAACGATAGAAAAGGAACTTTGCAGTGCGGCCAGAGGGATCTGGAGATGAAGCACAAGATCTTAGTCTGAAGTTGCAGCTAGAACTGGAGTCTATTAAGGCCGATAGGTAACGGGTTCTATGATAAGCTGAACTAGAAAAATAGTTATTTTTGGGTTGGTCCTTGCACAGGATTATCTAGAGATGCCGGCCTGGACTTCTGTAGATTTGGCATTTCCCAGCTTATTGAGGAACTTGGAGGCAAAATGACATTGCTAACCGCAGTATATTCATTCTTCTTCTAGATTTCTCTTCTACAGACAAACGGGCCAATCTGCAGAGAAGGGACACCGAGAGGGGACTGGGAGATAAGGACACAAACCTCTCAGAACATCTTTCCTGTAGACGTCCATCTACTCTGATGGCTACGTGCGTGGCCTACTCCATGGTCTTTAGTTCAGGATTGGGCACCAAGAAGTATTTTATTAAATCCTCTCAACCCAGCTGTAAAAAATGCATTAACAGAAGAAAGAGCTGGATCATCCACAGACAGATTTAAAATGCGGGACTGGAGATCCCCCCAATAGCAATAAAATAACTATCAACTTGCTGGGCCTTGGAGCTAGGAGAGCAAAGCATGCGCTGAAAGTACAGCTTGCATCTATGTACCAAATCTAAAAACCAACAAAAAAATCAGTTTGGTGGACCTTAGGTTCAAGATCAAACAGGTCTGGAGGAGGAACTCGCTGACAAAGATGCAAGGATGAAACCTGGTGTCACGTACCTGATGGAGCTTGAGATGACGAGGGTGGCCTCTCTCTTCCAACTCTGGTCCCAGAAAGCCTGATAGTGAACACAGGTACTCTGGGGCACAGCGGGGCACGAGTGCCGGAATGAAGACTTGGGTGCTAGGTGGAAGTCCGTTTGGCCGCTTGCTGCGTAATGCAGTATAAACACACAGCAGGGAGGCAGACAGAGGGAACTCGAAGTCAGGCAGACCGGGTCGGCAACGTGCAGCCGGGCAGGTAGTGAAGCAAGAGGCAAACTCGTGGTCGGGTCACAGGCCGGGTTCGATAACATGCAGGCAATACAGGAACAGGCAGGAAGCAGGAGAATCGTCAGACAAGCCAGGGTCAGGATACCAGAAGATCAGCAGAGTCAGGAGCAAGCCGGGGGCAGTAACAGGAAACAACACGACAGGGAACAGGCACAGGATACAAGGCACAAGCTGAAAGAGTACTCAGCACTGGAGACATGGAGGGGCTGAGCTTAAATAGCCCGTTTGGCGCCACAACACGTCGCAGATGAGCGCACGCGCGCGCACTGACGTCTACGCGATAGTGCACAGCCCGGCCTGACACTGTGGGTCACGCCGTGCGCAGGCGCCATCCGCTGTGTATGTGCTTCCTGACACCTGGACTTTACATGTCAGTTTGCAAAATAGCTTTTTTGAGAACAAACGGGCCTGTGTAGCATCCGCGGCTCACCACCAGTCAGTAAATGTTTTCACTTGTGATAATGTAATGCTTGTCCAGGCACCAGGGGTTAGAAACTATAACAAGAGTGGTGCAACTTCACCTATAGCAGACCCCGTTCTCTTAAGGCAAGCAAGTCTACTGATACTTGGTTGCTCCTAGTACTTAATACACAATGCTATACTTCCTGGCCAGGTGGCACAAGGGACTAAGTGAAAGTAAAGGAGAACCTGTGGTCCTCAGAGGTATCAAGCATGGACCAAAATGCAGCTGGTAAGTTTCCTGTAACAGAGTTCAAAGGCTGGTGGTGGTCAGAGCAGACGGCAGAGGAAGTGTAATCCAGAAACAGTCCAAGATTGAGGCAGACAGCAGTAGCAGTACTAGAAGTGTAATCCAGGGACAGTCTGTTGTCAGGGTGGGTAGCAATATGAAGAGTAGTCCAATAACCAGCAAGGGGTCAGTAACAGGAGAGTCCTGTTGTGATGCTCAAGTAGAGCACAAAAATGCTCCAGAAAGTTAGAGGGGTGAAGGCGAGGCAGACAGAGGTGACCTGGTGCCTAACATTGAGGACACCTGCTGAGAGAAGCCAGATGCAATGGAGGGGCATCATTGACATAGTTGGACCTGTTGTTCAGCAACTGCTGAAACTTAGACAGGGCAGCGGGCTGAGGAATAGGAGAATGTGAATGTCTCATGCTTCTAAATACTTACTAGGCAGATGGCTCCCAAGGATAAGGTCCCTCTTCACCCCCCATGTCATTCTCAAACCCTCAACCGGGCTTCCTGTGGCCCTGACAGAACTGACATAAGCAGCAGAGCCATTAACAAAATCAGCAGTCAGTACAGTTTACCTGATGGGATATTTCAAAGCCACCATGGAACATTGAGGCACCTTCCAGTGTCAGGAGAAGGTGGTCAGATAATACATAAACTGCTGAAGACCCTCGATAGACTAAGCCATGGCTCCTGAGCTGCTGGCTGTGTGTACTGGACCATTGGGCTAAGCTGCCATCTACTTGTCCACCCAAAACTGTTAAAGTAGAAAAAGTATTTCACACAGCAGGTGATGTTGTTACCCCAAGATGGAAATGCTGGTCACTGCAAGTGTAAACAATTTTTCTTTTTAGTATCAAATGATTCAATAAGTATCAGTTTTCTGCTTCCTCAGAGCCATCAGACAAAGTAAAATAGATCCATTGTATATACGATAAATGATTTCTTAATAATTGGGCACTCAAAACAACAAAAACCCTTTTCTTGAGCTTCACCTTGTCTGGTCAAACCAGCCACTTCTCCCGGCACCTTGGCATCGCTTCACATCAACAGTTATTTTGTGTTGTGTTTCAGTTTTTTTCTTTGCTCCTCGTTCCTTACACCCGCAGTGCTATATATAGAGACAAGAAGTCCGCAGCAATATAGACCTTTCCCCCCCCCGATATCTGATGTCTGGACACGTTTTAGCGCTGTGTTCAGGTCAAAAAGTAGAAGATTTTGTCAGCTCAGAAAGACGTGTATTCAGACTTCCAGGAACCATTTTGTTTACTTCATACACACTCAGGAGTAGGGTTGCCACCTTTTCTTCAAGCGAACCCAAACACTCAAGCGATGCACAGACATTTTTGGGGGAGAATGAGTGGTGGCTTATTCATATGTAAATATTGCCGCCCATTCATATGTAAATATCACAGTTGAGACTATTTTCAGTGGGGGGCCAGTAGCCCCTATTTTAATTTTGGTTGCCCCTGTCTGCCTGACATCCTGTGTCCGGGTTTCTGCTGCCATGAAACCCAAACACAGCATTCAAAACCCGAACTGTCCGGGTGAATCCTGGACAAGTGGCAACCCTACTCAGGAGTCTTAAAACAATGAATCCAACTAGAAGTGATTTTGCAGTTTTTGGCATTGTCATAGTAAGACTTGACATTAATAAAGTGACATTATTCCAGGAAGATGATAAATCCGTCCTCAGCATGAACAGCGAGATCTAAATGTAGAATTCATTGTCTGGCATCACTCTATAGTGTATATAAAGAGGATCTGATCGGCTGTATCTCATCACTGGCACACCGACCCATCACCTGCCCTGTGCTGTGTCATGCTGCCTGACCCTGAGCTGTACGGACCCCTCCTCATCTCATGTCTTATATTGGGGTACTCTGTGTTATTATATGAGGATATCATCCCTATCCTAGCTCCAGTCTCTTGTCACCCGTCTATAGTGCTGATGTGTGTGCTCCTCCTGTGTGTGGCACCTTGTATGTCGGAGATCCAGAGACCTTCCCCGGCCTGTCATCTGAATCTTGTTGAAGCCGATGATGATTATGAATATGTGAAGGACGGAGACATCATCATTGGAGGAGTTTTCACTGTGAACCATTTTATGACGGCACTGGGGCCAAGAAATAATTATGTAAACAGTGTCATGTTATGTCTGAGGTAAGCAGCATTGGGGTTATCATGACATCAGACAGAGGGAAGTGTACGGGGTGCAGCTCCAGAGAAGTCACACAATCACACAGTCACAATTCTTCGTATCACCTGTATTCTGATCTGCAAGAGGCTCCAAAACGTGAGGCCTGAAAATGGGATAAAGAATAAGAAAATGAAACGATTCTTTGTAAATAGGAATGTATCTGTATAATACACATATGTTCTGTCCTGTAAAGGTTTAGTAGACACAGGTACTAGTTATCAGCACCAACCTCTGCTGGACCAAGAGGTCAAACAACCCCCGAAATACACAACTACTTCCCCCCTCATTGTCTAATCCCTGTGTCCCTGGGACACATGTGACAATCCTGCTACACTATTATATTATAGAACAGATAACATTAGGCTGGAACTAGGACTTGGATACACATTGGTAGTGAGCATTTTCTCCTATACTATGTACTCTGACTGAAGCCGCGCTGTGTTTGCTTCTGTCCCGGAAACCTGATGTGTTGTTGATGGATATAAATACTGTAACTGAACTACTCAATGAGATGTAAGATTGTAAAAGGCACTTTGTTTGGTGTGATTTACTTTACTTGGTAGGAAGCATTCATTCTTTGGGGATACAATAAATCCAGAGTTTGTCTATTCCAGTGATGACAACATATGGAGAAAGAAGAAGACACACAGGAGGAAAATGTAACATTGCAAAAAGACAATGATACAAAGTAGCAAAATACAGTATATACTGCTCCTTAGTGCTGAGATTCAAATTTGGGTTGACCTGAGATTTGATTGGACAAAGGGGGAGGGGCATATTGTGAGATAAGCTACTGTCACCCACATTTGTCCTCCGCTGACTTCAATGCAATTTTACATTTAGATAACCAATTTCTACTTGGCTTTAAAAATGTAGGAAATTCATTTATCAATAGTGCTCATCTTGATGTCACAGAGCAGGTTGGTGATTCCTTCCGCAGAAGATAAAATGTTTTATGCAGGTCACACATTATACCGATTGACCGTCAATTCTTTGTTCAGTCACCTTTAGTTTTACTGACACAGACCCACCGACACAATCCCTACAATTTATATCCAACCAGGTACATTTTACCGAATGTGACTCTGGGACTTCATATGTACGATTCATGTAATGACAATAGGAAAGCTGTGAAAAGCGTCTTACAGACCTTATCTGGAACCCAGACAGACGGCGCCTAATTATGGTAAGGACCATGTTTGGTCAGTATAATCACCCAGGATCCCCGCTGGCTTGTAGCTCTACCGCTGCAAAAGGACCGATCCCTGCCACCTTCTCTAGCTAAACAAACAGACCAGGGGCTCTGGGTGATGTCATTAATCAAATATGTAAGTCGATGGAGAGACCCTCCGCACTCCCCACAGCAGTCCCGGCCAGATAAGAAAAAAGTGGCGCTCGCAGTGATGAATTACCACGGATGGCGCCGTGCAAACACAGGAAAGTCAGGAAATCACCAACACTCAGTAGTAAAGAAAAATATGTCCCTTTTATTGGACAGAAAGCGTCACAGACATCCAAATAAACCTAATCAAATATGGTCACGATCTTATTTGGTCAATGACATCACCCAGGATCCTGCCAATGTGAGGGTTCATACCTTGGTATGGTCCAGGAAGGGGAATGCATGCGCAGTGCCCCCCCATTTTTCTTAGCCTGCCAGGATGCATGCTTGAATAAGAATATTTGAATATTTGATGAATCTTTAGAGGGCCCCAAATCTGTTTCTTTCTCCACACACCATTTAAAAAGACATTACAGCAGTGTGGGGTAGCCCTAAAAGTTCATAAACAACCCTACTTCAGGCAAGACGCCTTGTTTGCCTCGCGGCAGATACGCCCCTGACTATATCAACACTTAACATTGAAAGGGTGGCTTGCAAGGAGTGTCAGCAAAGTCTTGAACTTAGAACATCTTTATCTGCCCGGTCCTCCATTCACTCCTCGGGGGGGGTCTTAAATATATAACAAAAAACATTATTTTTCAAATCTGGTAAAAAAAATTAGAATTCATTTTTATTTTTCAGTTTTTAACACCCTAAAATCCTTTTTCCTTCCTCAGGCCCCTCCCCCCGTATTACCGATATTTTCTGACTCTTCGTTTCGCCATCGATGAAATTAATAAAGACCCGACAATCTTACCGAATGTGACTCTGGGATATCAGATGTACGATTCGTGTAATGACAATAGGAAAGCTGTGAAAAGCGTCTTACAGATCTTATCTGGACCCGGACAGACGGCGCCCAATTATTCCTGCAGGAAACGCGGCACGTTAGCCGGATTTATTGGGGACCAAAACTCTGAAAGCACAGCGAGGATAGCACAGCTACTGGCCCTGTATAGATACACTCAGGTACGGGGGTGGGGGGTCTCTGTCACTCCATTGATGATTAAAGCCAAAGTTTTTATATGAGGATGATGATTTTTTCATTGACAAACTGGGAGAAAACTAAACGTGAAAACTAAATGTTAATCAATGTTGGGATAATTCTGACACACCAGAGTTTCCCAGCATCTGCCAGAATCCAGTGTATCCCCATATTCATTACTTTTGGAGAGTTCCTAATAATACAGAACTACAGTAAAGTAGAGAAATAGCAAATTCGATACCGTAGACTCTTTTTCAGACAGTGAACCCATTACATTTTCAGGTCTGTTTTGCTTATGGAATGTCTAGCAGTAAAGCAACTTTCCCCCTAAATATTGACCTTCATTGACTGTTACACCAATAATATTTATACCCAAAAACCATGAACACAAGTATATATTAACATAAGTAGTTATAAGTATTATTATTATAATCGGGGGGAGTAATGCCACCTCTTCCCCAGGCACTGGGCAGTGTACGTACTGTTGGTACACGGAGGTTGGGGATGACCTTTGCAGAGAGCGTGTCACTTCCGATGTTCTGCTACAGCATGGTCACAGTATCTCCTCAAGCATAATCTTGAAACAGCCAAACTGATGTGGAGGAAAAAAGTTAACTGCATCTGTTTCTAAAACTGTAGCTTTGATATGGATATATTATCAAGAAATCCAATAACTCTACATTATAGGTCAGTTATGGAGCCACCAGTAATGTTCTCAGTAACAGAAACATCTACCCGACATTCTTCCGGACAGTTCAAAGTAACCAGGCCATTTATTCCATACTATCGGGTCTTCTCCAATTCTTTGGCTGGACGTGGGTTGGAGTTCTATCCTCTGATGATGACAGCGGTGATGAGGAAACCCAACTTCTGACCCAATATCTTACCATGAAGGCCATTTGTGTTGCGTATATAATCAAGATAAAGCCGGTGCAAATGAGTGTTACAGAGGAAATTCATAAAGCTGGCATTGAGACCATTAGAAGGTCATCTGCTCGGGTTATAATTCTTTGTGGGACGTACTCTTCATATATGACCGATCTTTTAAAAGAAATAAAACATGTGATCCGTGATAAGACTTTTGTTTTTGGATCAATATTTGCCTCCAATACATTTCTTATGGAACATTTCGGGGAAGCCTTGGATGGAGGTTTGGCTGCAAAATTTAATAAT
>NW_017308535.1:74562-81249 GCF_000935625.1 Nanorana parkeri
TGCCTGTTCCCGATATGATGAGTTTCTATGACAGTTTTCAGGTTGTGAACCATCCTCAGGACACGTTACTGAGACACATATGGCTGCTATATCTGCACTGTTCAGGAACCAATGAGAAGTTTAATAGATTTTATAGAAGCATATATAAGTTGTCTCTTCACAACTGCTCCGGGACCGAACGTGTCACTCAGTTCACTAGTTTCCAAAGCCCGGGTTTAACTGATCGAGTATATAGAGCGCTTTATTCATTGGCTCATGCTCTACACAACATGTATGTGTCTCCAGGCAGACCGGCTCCAGAGAAGACAACTCAGGTATATAACCACCCACATCAGGTAAGTAATGACTTTATTACAAAGGTGATTTGTTACGTATATAAAGTTCTTATATCCTGTAATCACATCTCTGGAGAAGACACTTGTAGAAAAGTGCTGGGCATATCTTGTCAACGGGATTTGGAGTATTCTACATTCTCCAGATCTCGCGAGGAGGATGATACTATCCCCCTCACCGGCCAGAGGGTGGTAGAAATGTAAGTATAAGGAGGGCCACTTAAAAAGTGAACCTTGAATTTCAGATGAGAGGTCTGCTTTAAATAGGCAAGAGCAAAATCGGCCAGTTTGCCCAATAACTCTCTGCAGAATTTGCCAGTTTTTAGCATAGTGGAGTAAGTATAAGGAGGGCCACTTAAAAAGTGAACCTTGAATTTCAGGTGAGGTTAGAAATTCTCTGCATGTGCCCCATATTGTTTCATAGACCTGAGTGGCTTCATTAAGCTGAGCAGAACGTTCTTCCATGCTCATTAGATAATTTACTTCTGTTATCCAATCTATTGTTATCTTCTATTTTTTTTTTTTTATAATATTTATTTTATTTTATTCCAAACAAACAATTATACATTTGCCTTATACCCATTAAAAATAATTCCTATATCCAGCTTAGTTTCCCCCTCTCTTCTCAATCTTTCATTATTTATCTGTTCCAGTCATATCCTTTTACACTTACATTGATATTTTCACCCCTCCACTAAGTCCCCCGATAAGTATACGTAAACATTTCAATGTGCGAGATATAGTATGCCATACGTCTCTCGGAGAGAGAAGCGGAGAGCTCTTCAATTAAGGCAGTTAGGGAGGCGGGACTTAGATTTCTTGTAGCGGCAGCTCGAGCTCACATACCCAGACTGTGGAATTCATCACAGACACCTGCAACAATAGATTGGATAACAGAAGTAAATTATCTAATGAGCATGGAAGAACGTTCTGCTCAGCTTAATGAAGCCACTCAGGTCTATGAAACAATATGGGGCACATGCAGAGAATTTCTAACCTCACCTGAAATTCAAGGTTCACTTTTTAAGTGGCCCTCCTTATACTTACTCCACTATGCTAAAAACTGGCAAATTCTGCAGAGAGTTATTGGGCAAACTGGCCGATTTTGCTCTTGCCTATTTAAAGCAGACCTCTCATCTGAAATTCAAGGTTCACTTTTTAAGTGGCCCTCCTTATACTTACATTTCTACCACCCTCTGGCCGGTGAGGGGGATAGTATCATCCTCCTCGCGAGATCTGGAGAATGTAGAATACTCCAAATCCCGTTGACAAGATATGCTCTTCTAAGTCCCGCTGCTCTAAATCCAAGAGCTCCGATGTGCTTTTTACATTTAATAACAAACAACCAACAAAACAGGACAATACAAGACAACACCAGCCAAAGACAAAAAACAACAACAACACACAAATGGGGGACACTCTAGAAGTCTCTATTTCATTTACTCCTCGTTTTCAAGAAATCCACACAAGCTGGGTGAGGTTAGAAATTCTCTGCATGTGCCCCATATTGTTTCATAGACCTGAGTGGCTTCATTAAGCTGAGCAGAACGTTCTTCCATGCTCATTAGATAATTTACTTCTGTTATCCAATCTATTGTTGCAGGTGTCTGTGATGAATTCCACAGTCTGGGTATGTGAGCTCGAGCTGCCGCTACAAGAAATCTAAGTCCCGCCTCCCTAACTGCCTTAATTGATCCTGGGATAATTAAAGGAGAACTATGAGGGGGGGGTGCTTTTCACTCACCCCATAGTTATAGCCGTCCTGTGACAATGAGACTGTCACAGGTCGGCTCAGTAGATCGGGAGGTGAGGGAACACATACAGGGTTCGCTCGCCTCTCGATCCTGTCACGGCTCTCTGCACGAGCTGTTGCTCCCTATATACTGAGCTTAGGGTGACGGGAGAACGCTAGTTTGTGTCCTCCCGTTACCCTAAGGAGAACTATGGGGAAAAACACTGACCCCATAGTTCTCCTTTAAGAATAATGCCACCTCTGGTGTTTCAGGGATCCCCCCTCCTACCACCAGATTTATTACCTCTAAGATAGTTTGCCATTAGTATTTTAACATTCCACAAGCCCACCAAACATATAGCATGGTCCCCTTTTCTATCCGGCAAAGCCAACGAGTCTCCGATACTGATGTAGAATATTTTGCGATACGATCCGGGCACTTATACCATCGCATTAAGATCTCATCTCTTCTTTCTTGCGTTCTTGCATCTACACCAGCTTTGAACACTAATAAAAAGGCCTTCTCCCATTCTGCAGACCCAACTCTATACCCCAATTCTCTCCCCCATTCTGCAGACCCAACTCTATACCCCAATTCTCTCTCCCATTCTGCAGACCCAACTCGATACCCCAATTCTCCCTCCCATTCTTTTACCACAAAAGGGCAAGAGGGGGACATATATGATATAAGAATGTTATACGGCCTTGACAGAATATGTGAGCCCCCTTTACTTTTCAGACAAAGATCTTCTAACGGCGTCAGCAGCCTCCTCATTGATGCCACTGATGACAGATTAAGATAAAAATATTTAAGCTGAAAATAACGTAACCATTGAGTGCCCCTCTGTCCCGTCTCAGGTACTAATTCTTCCAAGGATTTCAGACCCCATTTCGTCAGGCCCTGTACAATTGGAGAAGGTTTTCCTCGTGTCCAGCACAAGAAATGAGTTACCTCCATACCTAGTGGAAAGGCCTTGTATCCCAGGATAGGTGTCATACTACCCACAAATGATGAAATCTGCAGTCTCTGTACTGACCGGTCCCATACCTCCAAAAATACCTGGGTTAATGGCCGACATCATTTTACGGGTAGGTCTATTCTTTGGTTGAAACCATGGGAACGCTACTAACGGTACTGGTGTCAGATCCTGTTCTATAACGACCCAGAGCTTTGTACTCGAATGGAAAAACCAATCCGACACTCTGCTGAGGTAGAGTCTTCTTAGAATAGAAGGTATTCACATGCTTTATCCAATCTCATAGAAAAGTAAAGCCACCCCTACTCTTGACCTGCCTTGTGTGACTATCTTGTATGAAACAGGCCAGTAAAAGGAAAATGGTCAGGGAATACAGTTGGCTTGGGGGGAGGGGGGGCAAAAAGCAGCAATTGAGCCCTGAACACCTGCTGATGGACTCCTTGGTTCACAATGGTGTACATATTGTGACTGGGAAGATGGCTGTGCTAACAAGCTGACAGTTTGTATCATATGCCAGCTGGTACTTTGAGGAAACATTTGGACCTGCCTGACTTCTGTCACTGCTGCTACCTTGGATGAAGGTGCTTGGAGGAGCTGGAGCATTAGACGATTGCCTCTTGTGACATACACAATAGTATTGATTTTTTATTTGCGTTCCTTCCATTTGGTAGAAATAAATCCATGTACCTCCGCATACTGTGCGGTGAGTAGTACAATATACACAGCACTTTGACAACAGCCACCAGTAACTACATAAACCAGCTCTTTTAGTTTTGTGTGGAGACATCAGTTATTCTTCGTCACGCTTCATAGGCGTTAAAACACAAAAAGCAACAGACCCCCACCTCTGTGTAAGTCTGTCAGAGCAAATCCATTTCCGCTCCATTCTATCCTCACTGCAACTCACTGAAAATGGCCGACACCACAACATTCAATGCTTTTATACAGGGGTGTGTGCAAAACTACCAAACCACTGCTGACTGGTCGCTGGTATAGTTGGATGGGCTCAAATGGAAACCGCAAAGGAGATATGGGGAACCCGTCAACCACCAAAGATATACACACGTGATGACAAAACACAGAGCTGTTTTGTTTTGGAACACCAATACCGTCCCCATCGCACCTCCAGACAAATCTATGAGGTCTAAATTTACAGTGGTAAATATACAGATTAGGGATGAGGTTTGGGATTGCTCCTCCCATGTGGGTTTGTGGTCATTTCCCAGGATTTCAGAAGTATGCAAATCACAAACGTTTGGGCAGCTTTGTAGGGTCTCTAGCAGAAATAAGAAATCGACTAACTATGCAGTGCATAGCCTTTGGCCCTGATAAGCTTAGTCAACAGAGACAATACTTTGGGGGAGTGGATAACCCAGCCCCCTTTTTTTAAAAGGTTGGGCTCACTGCAGCCATAATGCTGGTGTAGGTTGGATCTGTCACGGGGAACAGACCATTGTCTTTAGGGAGACATCCTGTTTTTAAAAATCTTTTTAACTTTGGCATTGGTACATGCCAGGGACGTGCGGTCAGGGTAGGCAGGTGGGGCAGAGCATCACCTAGTATTATAAAGAAAAAAGGTTTCAGCTTCAAGTCTGAAGCTGACATCTTTTTTTCCATTCAGATCGGCATCTAACAGGTTACACAGCAGGTAAATCCTCCCCTCCCCCCATCCCCCCCTCACTGTGTGACCTGTCCTGGACGGAGCACTGTGTGTTAATTACAGGCAGCGCTGCATCTGGCTTTTGACAGGCAGTTAGGTTACACAGCAGCGGCCTTCCCCATTGCTTGTGTAACCTAACATAGTGAGGCCAGAGCTGTCACAGCCTCTACTCTTTGTTAGAGGCGTGAGCTCTGTGGATGGCTTGGCCCAATGGCAAAGTTCCATAGGTCCAAGCTGTCCAAAAAAAAGAAAAAAAACCCACTGAGACCATCGATCTCGATGCCTCACCAGTGACGAGCAAGTGAGGGACAGGGAGGCTCCTCCCTTCCTCCTCCCCACACAGCTTGGTTACCGAACTTCTGTGAGGTCGGGGCGGAGCTTCGGCGGGCTGGGGGATGCCCCACCTTGCACAGAAGGCACGGCACGTCACTGGTACATGCCCACCATGGCAGTGCCCAGCTTCCCATTCTTTTTGTTTGACAACAGCTTGCTTATTAGCCTGACAAATGGGCACAATTGAACAACTAGATTCACCCCCCAATATACTTCATTGGGGATCCCTGCAAAGTTGTTGAACTTTGAGGTTTGTGAAACTTCTTCAGGAACTGGACCCAGGCAGATTAGCTCATGTAGATCTTAACCAATTGAGTCCCCATGGGCCTTCTTCTCCTGAAACCTGTTGAGTTCCAGAGTGTTCTTTTTTTTTTGCCAATGCCTTGGTTCCGCATCTTATTCTTTGTATGTTTTCTTGTCTAGCCTAATGTATTACCGTATTATAGATAGGCCTTCATAAAGGATATACGCTCTTCTGAAGTCTCTCGTCCCTCTACAACAGACAGTCACAATCTGCTCTCTGTGAAGGAATCCTAGCTATTGCATGAATTGTATTTGTTTTTGTTCATTTAATAGCTTTACTATAGGGTCAGAAATCAGAGAAGTGTGAAGGGTCACCTACTCTTCGAGGAAAACAATGAAGTTGTTACACCGTTCAAAATTGTAAATTGGAGATCTTTTAACAACACTTCTCACCTTCTAAGACAAGTCGGCAAAACCTTTATAACAAACGGATCCCAGCAGAATTTCTCCATCAGGGTAGAGGACATTGTGTGGAAAAGTGGAATTAATAAGGTGAGATACGTTGTTGAAATTCCATAGAAATCTGACCAAATCCGTTGTTACCTTTGTTCCACTGAGGAGATTTCCATTTATTTTCTTGAGGCAAATACACTGAGTGGCCGGATTATTATGCCCCCCCCCCCCCCCCCCAGACTCGGTGTATAAGGGGAATTCTGTTTTCACTGACCAGCAATATAAAGAGGATTCCTCTCCCCACTGACCACTGATACAGGGGTGATTTCACTTCCCACCGAGCACCAATATAAGGGGGATTACTAGTTCCATTGACCGACACTGTAATGGAGAGCAATTGGGAGATAAATGTGCCATTCTACTGGTAAAAGTCCAGAATAGTTTTAAATTGCAGAATGTTCAACGAGATGTACCAAAAGCCTGCCGAGGATTCCAAACTCAGGCTGAAACAGGCCATATACACAGTCCTCAACAACGATCTGTTTCACTGACCCCTCAGCCATTGTTTGAGCAGAAAAGTAAGCACAGCATGTAAATCTCTGTGGACGCTTTCTCTATTTGTAGGTTCCGAAGTCTCAGTGCTCCGAGAACTGTTTGCCAGGAACCAGGAAAGTCCCAACGTCCGGAATCCACTCCTGCTGCTATAAATATATGGTGTATATGTATAGATATAATGTTTCTGCACTGTTTATTTTATATTTGACATTGCTGTCAGGTCCGTCATAGGACGGAGCATGTTTTCTTTAGATTATACATTTTGCTTTAACTTCAAAAATTAAAATATAAATTAAAAACATGGTTATCTGTGTTAAATGTGGTTACTACACAGAGGATTAAAATGGAAGGTTCAGCCCTGTGTTATCTGTGAAGTTCATTAAATACCCCAAGTGACACCCC
>NW_017308535.1:87093-88843 GCF_000935625.1 Nanorana parkeri
AGCTGTTATAGCGGCAAAGGGTGGAGCCAACTCAATACTGATCCCTACGGACTAAGACTGAGTGTATATGGATATACACAGTGACCAGAAATTAAGTTTTTCTTATTTATTAATATGATCAGCAGTAATCAATATAGGAAAGCGCACACTGTGGGAAAGGATGGCGCCTGATCTCCGGAGGAGCCTCTTGTGATGATCTGTTTTTGAATACTTTTTGCAGACACTCTGTGTATATATATTTATTGTTGTGTGTATGTATAGAATGATAGTATACTGTATATATATATTCTGCATATGTCATACAAGGCTCTTATCTGGTTGAATTCAGAGGTCCGCCATCTTCCTTCCACATCCATTACGACTGTAACTGACAACGATTGTCCCGAACATAATATATGCTGCAAAGAGAACTGTGGCCCACGAGGCAGGACTCCTATTGGTGAGAGGATGATCAGATCTTCTCACTCCTTCATTTAGAGCAATATACAGAACCTGATTGGTTGTCACAATGTCCTAAAATTCATGCCTGATTTTCCCCTCTGTCCCAGGTGTTTGGCTGTCAGCCTATGGTGATGCAGAGGGCTGCAGCCAATATTCCTACTTCCTTTCCTATTTAGGATTTCCTCACTTGTTGCTCTGCGTTTGAGTTCTCTTCAGCCAGATGCTCTGTGATTCCCTGAGTTCTTTTGCTTCCCTGGATTCCTGTGCTTCCTTGTTTCCTTTTGTGTTCCTTGTGATTTCCCAGTTGGTGATTCTCTCTCTGCTGTTCCTTGTGTCCCTGTTTGCTGTAGCTCCCTGTTGTGCCTATGAGTACTGTTGGATTCCCTTCCTTGCTTGTATATCTTGCAATTCTTTCCCTGGGTTCTATTGTCTGTCTCCGTGTGTACCTGTGCAATGCACATTTCCCCGTGCATTCCTTGTGCTCATCTCCCATTATTATCTCCTACAAGGCCCCTTTAAATGAAAAATTGTCCTCGATGATTCTCTTGATAGATTCCACAATGACTCTCATGATAGATTCCTCAATGACTCTCATGATAGATTCCTGAATGATCCTCATGAAAGATTCCTGAATGACCCTCATGATAGATTCCTCAATGACCCTCATGATAGATTCCTCAATGACTCTCATGATAGATTCCACAATGACTCTCATGATAGATTCCTCAATGACTCTCATGATAGATTCCTCAATGGCCCTCATGATATATTCCTCAATGACCCTCATGAAAGATTCCTCAATGACTCTCATGATAGATTCCAAATGATTCTCATGAAAGATTCCTGAATGACCCTCATGATAGATTCCTGACTGATTCTCATGATAGATTCCTCAATGACTCTCATGATAGATTCCTCAATGACCCTCATGATAGATTCCTCATACTAAATACTAAATTTAAGTTATAAAAACCCTACAATAAATTCAAATAATAAAGAGGAAATTATTAAAGGGGTAATTAGTGGGCTCACTCCAGTCACTAGTGCAAAAGCAGTGAATATAGTAAATCCGATAGCAATAAATAACACAATTAAGCCTGGCCAACCAATATCAAGTAAACCTTTGGCCCATAAGACAGGAATTAAATGTATGTACACGAACGCGAGAAGTCTGGCCAATAAATTAGAAGAGCTTGAACTTATGATGCTCGAGGAGGACTTCGATATAGTAGGAATAACGGAAACCTGGCTAGACAACACACACGATTGGGCCACCAATATAGAGGGGTACAACCTGTTCAGGAGGGAC
>NW_017308535.1:89953-93261 GCF_000935625.1 Nanorana parkeri
TGCAGGGATAAGTCTATAATATTGCCACTCTACACATCACTGGTTCGGCCTCACCTGGAGTATGCGGTGCAGTTTTGGGCACCGGTACACAGAGGGGATGTCCTTGAACTGGAGAAAGTCCAGCGAAGGGCGACCAAACTCATCAAAGGGATGGAGGACCAGAGCTATGAGGCTCGGTTACTAAATTTAAATAGGTTCACGCTGGAACTAAGGAGATTAATGGGGGACATGATTTTCATGTACAAAATGTTCCATAGTCATAGCAACATTAGGAACAAACTCTTTACGATTAATTCCGTAACAAAGACTAGAGGACACCACCTAAAACTGGTAGAAAAAAAATTCAAACACAAGGGGCGAAGGGGATTCTTCTCAGTTCGCGCGGTTAGGGTCTGGAACTCACTGCCGCAAGCAGTGATTTCAGCTAATAGTCTGGAATCATTCAAGAGGCTTTTGGACGATTTCCTGAGAAACGGTAATATACAGGGGTACAAGTACTCCTAAAAACGAGATGACGCGGGGATCTTTACACACACACACACACACACACACACACAATAGGTTGGACTTGATGGACATGTGTCTTTATTCAACCTCAAATACTATGTAACTATGTAACTCTCATGATAGATTCCTGAATGACTCTCATGATAGATTCCTCAATGACTCTCATGATAGATTCCTGACTAATTCTCATGATAGATTCCTCAATGACTCTCATGATAGATTCCTCAATGACTCTGATGATAGATTCCTCAATGATTCTCATGATAGATTCCTGACTAATTCTCATGATAGATTCCTCAATGACTCTCATGATAGATTCCTCAATGACTCTGATGATAGATTCCTCAATGATTCTCATGATAGATTCCTCAATGACCCTCGTGATAGATTCCTCAATGACTCTCATGATAGATTCCTCAATGACTCTGATGATAGATTCCTCAATGACTCTCATAAAAGATTCCTCAATGACTCTCATGATAGATTCCTCAATGACTCTTATGATAGATTCCTCAATTACTCTCATGATAGATTCCTCAATGACTCTCATGATAGATTCCTCAATGGCCCTCATGATAGATTCCTCAATGACTCTCATGATAGATTCCTGAATGACCCTCATGATAGATTCCTCAATGACTCTCATGATAGATTCCTCAATGACTCTCATGATAGATGACTCTCATAAAAAAATCCTCAATGACTCTCATGATAGATTCCTCAATGACTCTTATGATAGATTCCTCAATGATTCACATGATAGATTCCTCAATGACTCTCATGATAGATTCCTCAATGACCCTCATGAAAGATTTCACAATGATTCTCATAATAGATTCCTCAATGACTCTCATGATAGATTCCTGAATGATCCTCATGATAGATTCCTCAATGACTCTCATGATAGATTCCTCAATGACCCTCATGATAGATTCCAAGGACCTAGCATATGAATGTTCCTCAATTACTCTCATGATAGATTCCTGAATGATCCTCATGATAGATTCCTCAATGACTCTCATGATAGATTCCTCAATGACCCTCATGATAGATTCCTCAATGACTCTCATGATAGATTCCTCAATGACTCTCATGAGAGATTCCTCAATGACTCTAACAATAGAATCCTGAAGATTGGCAACCTTAGTTATTCTTCTTATAACCTTCACAAAGAATGGGAACTCTATAATCTATTAGGGATTCCTTTCTTCCTCCACATTCAAAACATTTGTTTTTCAAAGCAGAATGTTCTGTTCTCTGTTTGGAATGGAGGAATTTCTGAAATATTTGCAATAATTTTATTTTCACGTCCTATTTCATTTACACATTTCCAGTTAATAATATGTACTTATGTCTTATTCAGCATTAATGCTTCATGTTATCATTGGTTTCTTTTCTCCAATAAATACATTTTAGAGTTCAGTTCCGGTCTCCATAAGATGATGTAACATTTCGGAAGGAATATGCACCCTAAGACTCCGGCACTGGAGCTCAGTATGGCAAAGATCTCCACAGCCACCATGTACTTCCCTCTGGTGCTCAGATAGGCCGGGATCATGGCAATCCACACGCTGCAGAACACCAGCATGCTGAAGGTGATGTACTTGGCCTCATTAAAACTGTCTGGTAATGTCCTCACTATGAAAGCCAGAACAAAACTCACAGCTGCCAGAAACCCCATGTAACCAAGAACAGAATAAAACCCCATAACTGAGCCTTCATTACACCGAACAATGATCTGGTCCTGATAAGAATTGGTGTCCAGATCCTGGAAGGGAGGAGAGATAGACAACCAGATGATACAGATTATAACTTGAATGGAGGAACATAAGATGACTATACAGGTAGAAAGTTTCGGTCCGATCCAGTGTTTCCACAGACTGCCAGGTTTGGTGGCCTTAAACGCGGCACACACCATGATGGTTTTCCCAAGGACACAAGAGATGGCAATCGTGAAGAGGATTCCGAATGAGATTTGGCGTAACAAGCAGGTGATGTCACCAGGACGTCCGAGGAAGAAGAATACACAGAGGCAGCTCAGCATGATGGAGACCAGAAGGGTGAAGCTCAGGTTCCTGTTGTTGGCTTTTACAATGGCCGTGTCTTGGTGTGAGATAACAACCAGTAATATCAGTCCAGTCATAGCGCACAGAATGGAGGAGGACGAGGCAAAGATCACTCCTATAAGGTCAGAGTAAGACAGGAAATCCAGCAGTTTCAGGACACACCGATCCTTCTTCTCATTGGGCCATTCATCATATCTGCATTGCTGGCAGTTTTCACTGTCTGGAAGATAAAACAGGAGAAATAATAAATGATGTTCCAGAATGTTCCGTCATGTATAGTTCATATCAA
Source organism: Nanorana parkeri (assembly GCF_000935625.1). Classification (NCBI taxonomy): domain Eukaryota; kingdom Metazoa; phylum Chordata; class Amphibia; order Anura; family Dicroglossidae; genus Nanorana; species Nanorana parkeri. The sequence continues at coordinate 92,816 of NW_017308535.1, forward strand.
TCTGTAGACTAGGATTGTGATTGATTAAGTCATCAGTGATGTTGTATTCATTACAAGTGAAAGGAATTCCTAGAAAAGCTGTAAACATTTCTTCTTAACTTTTATTTTGCTTTTTAATAAAAAAAACCACAATAAATATTGTAACAAATAAATCTCTCTACAGTCCTCATCTGTTCATTAATATTGTGTGATCTCTATACACGGGTCGGGAAAACACATGTCTTGGGAAATATACTTGTCTTGTTTTCAGCTTAATGAGAACATCATTGTTATCTGCTGGTGATATTCTTTGGTACAGAAATGATTCTGATTTCGATGTTCATCATTTAAATGTAACTACAATGTTTAGAAGCATAGAATCATAAAGATCAAAGAGCAACCCCCCCCCACCCCCCAACTCCTCTACTCTGCCCCCGAGTCAATATTTCCAATATATGACTTTGTCC
>NW_017308535.1:94138-97899 GCF_000935625.1 Nanorana parkeri
CTCCTCTCCTCTGCCCCAGAGTCCAATATATGAATTTGCAAATTTGCCTTCAAATGGTTTATGTCGCCAACCACCAACGCTCACAGGCTCGAGGGATAGAGATCTGCTGTGGATTTTGGAGGGGCCTTGAGTCCTTTTTTTATTGCCTCCCCATCCTGAAACATACCAGACCACATGCCCTGCAGAAGAAAAAAACAAACAACACAAACATCCATACCAGACCGTTATCATAGATTAGCATCTGTTATGGATTTAGAAGGAGGACCACAAATAACAAACACTGGAGTGTTCCCCCCAATACATTACTGCACTCTTATCCTGGAAATTGACCATGGAAATGAGGAGCGGTGAAGGTGTCCCCCCCCCCCTGCTGAGGAGTAACAGACTTTATATCTGTAAGCCCCCTTTAAGATAAAGCCATCCCCAGATATCTATGATATAGGAATCCCCACATGAAGGCATAAGGGGCAACATAGTACCGTTGGTTACTTTTTGGTAAAAAAAAAAAAAGGACCTAGCATATGAATGTCTGTGAAGGTTCTCCTTCCTCCGGGTCACATGGTATATCTGTATGAAATAAGTCAAGGCAACTGGACTTGCTGTATTTTTCTTGAAGACGTTTCACTGGTCGTCCAACCAGCTTCTTCAATTCAGAATTCTGGTTGCATGACTAGTGAAACGTCTACAAGAAAAATACAGCGAGTCCAGTTACCTTGGCTTATTTTTTACAGATAGAATATATAAATGCACCAGAATTAAGTTTATTCTAAATGATGTTCAACATCTGAATTCCTTACACATAATTATTAATTACAGAGACATAAAACATCATCTGTGATAGTATAAATGTCCGTATACCTCTGACATTGGATATCTCCCCCTCCGAGCATACAATACATTGTTGTTACATTGTTCTAGTGCTGTATGTGCTTTTTTTGGGATCCAGTTGCTTCCTTCAGCACGATGGGAAGTGATGGTATTATAAGAAGAGAATAACAATGGGAATAATAATATCGCTGCACTGATCTAGATAACCATTGGGCCTCAAGAGCACAAAATAATGATTTGCATAGTCCCGCCCATTAAAGCTGATCTCTAGACAGATATAAAGACGTTTATTATGCAGCTCTACAATCCTTCATCATTAGACGTATTTTTAAACATGAGCAGTGTAAATACCTGAATGCCCACCTGGTATTAGACTCTTGCAGTCAGGGGCGTCACTAGAAATCACAGGGCCCCATAGCAAATCTCTATGGTGGGCTCTGCAGGGTCACCCTCAGGTGTGCTGATCGCACTCCTTACCTGTCTGCCTCCTCTTCCTCCACGGTCGCTGATGGGCCCCGCCTCCTTCTCCATCACCGGGCCCCTGCCTCCTCCTACCCTGCCGGGTCCGGCCTCCCCCACTGCCGCTGCTGGCTCTCATTGACTCAGCAGCGGATCTGGAGACGAACGCGCTACTGCACAGATTACGGTCATCGATCTGAACAGCAGCTCATTCTTCTTCAGAGCCGCCAGTGAAAGCCACCAGCAGAGGATGCCATAGCGACCCAGGTGGTCTGATCGGCATCTGGCCGGGCCCCACTGTGCCTCACGGGTCTCTATGGCGATTGTTACGCCACTGCTTGCAGTCCCTGTGCAGCATTGTTGGGGTGTGAGAGGAATAAGCAGTACAAGAAGCCAATCAGTTCATGCGCTGACAAGAAGAATGCTGATAAGAGGAGAGAACAGAGTGACAAAGAGATGAGCTCATTACTGTGCTGCTTCTCTATTCACTGTCCAATCACAGGCTGGGGTTGGGTCTAGGATGACTTCAGAGGAAGTGGGTTGAATGAGGCCGGTTATTTGACTGAGGACATCTAGTGGCAGAGAAAAGTATAACCGGGTAAATCTGTGAATTAAACCAGCGAAAGCTGCTTGTTATCCTTTCATGGGCTATTCATTTGTATCCTATTTGTGTCTGAAGTTCTTTCTTTATTGGGGAATAAATCTGATTGTTGGGTTTGTAATGAAATGATGACCGTCTTATTTAAGAAGGTTCTGCTGTCCTAAACAGAATTCTACTGGAGGGCGTTCTGTCCCCGTTGGCTTTCTTCACATGACGTGATGGGTTTATTTTGTCTCAGGGTAACAACAATAATTCCCTTTAGAATATAAAACATCGAATCTAACCTGAGAAATTCCATTTTTCCACAATATATTCTCTGCCTGGAGGTGTAAATTCTGCTGAGATCCGTTTCTTGTGACGGTTCTGCCAACCGGATTGAAAATTATAATAGATTTGTTGTAAAACTTCCAGTTCACAATGTTGAATAGTGTGATCAGTTCCCCGTTTTCTTCAAAAAGGAGATTTCCCTTCAAGTCTCTCAGATTTCTGACCTGATAGTGAAGCTGTTACATGAGAAAGATGAGAAAACAATTCGTACCGTTCTCAGACTTCCTCCTCCTGTGACCGGCCATTGTGGAAGGACACGGGGTGTAGGAGGATACCAATCCATGACAGAGACCCAACAGATACAATGTATACTCCCATAGGGATTCATTCAATGAAATAGATACATGACAACATTGGACGTTGGGAAAATTGGGCTAGGCTCATGATTCTAAACTATCTACTTAGTCTGATACCTCAACACACGAGACCAACAAGACCAATCCCACCAGAAGAGACACTGGGGGGGAGGGATTCATCAAAACTGGAGCAGACAGAATCTGGAGCAGTTGCCCATAGGATCCAATCAGCTTCTCTCTTCACTTTGTTAAGTTAAGCTTTCAAAGTGAAAGAAGAAAGCTGATTGGTGGCCATGCAGATCTGCTCCAGATGTTGTCTGCTCCAGTTTTGATAAATTCCCCTCTATATTATATTGCCAAAAGTATTGGGCCCCGCCCCCTCCAAATCATTGGATTCAGGTGTTCCGTGACATTTCCCGGCTACTAAATATTCCGCCGTGGTCACCTATTACTGGGATTATAACAAAGTGGAAGCAACTGGGAACAACAGCAACTCAGCCAGGAAGTGGTAGGCCGCGTCACATCACAGAGCGCCGTCAGCGCATGCTGAAGCGCACAGTGCGCAGAAGTCGCCAACTGTCTGCAGAGCCAATAGCTACAGACTGGCAGATTGGCACAACAACAGTGCGTAGAGAGCTCCATGGAATGGGTTTCCATGGCCGAGCAGCTGCATCCAAGCCGCACATCACCAAGTGCAATGCAAAGCGTGGGATGCCGCGGTGTAAAGCGCGCCGCCACTGGACTCTAGAGAAGTGGAGACGTGTTCTCTGGAGTGACCAATCACGCTTCTCTGTCTGGCAATCCGATGGGCGTGTCTGTGTGAAAAAGAAAGTACACCCTCTTTGAATCCTGGGGTTAAACATGTCAGGACACAATACAAATCGTCTGGTCCTCAGCAGGTCTTAGAATTAGGTAAATGCCACCTCAGAAGAACGACAACACGTGACACATGACAAATGGCGACAATGGAGAAACCCCCGTGGGAAGAACTAAGTCCACCTTATGATTCAATAACTTGAAGCTAAGAAAAAGATCTGTAGATATCCCTGAGTGACCGGCACCACACCCCTGCTGAGTCAATAGAAAAAAAATGTGCTTTGAATGGGGGGGGGGGGGGGGGGGGGGGGGGGGGGGGGGGGGGGGGGGGGGGGGGGGGGGGGGGGGGGGGGGGGGGGGGGGGGGGGGGGGGGGGGGGGGGGGGGGGGGGGGGGGGGGGGGGGGGGGGGGGGGGGGGGGGGGGGGGGGGGGGG
>NW_017308535.1:98825-102091 GCF_000935625.1 Nanorana parkeri
GGGGGGAGGTGCTTCCTGACAGACAAATACATCTTTATTCTTCATGATTAAAAATCAATAAAACTAAATATAAAATGCTGTGATTACAACACATAGGGGGCTATTCATGTAGGAGCCGATAGACATGTGCGCCGTCAAAAAATTTGTTTCGTTTCGGAATATCTGTTATTTCGTATTTCGTAATTCGTATCCGAAACTCAATTCGGATTGGTACGAAATACTAATTTTCGTTATGATGAAGTTAAAAAGCAAAAATACCTTTGTTAATATTGGAGACGATGTGGTAGTTGTTTTTATATCCGAAATACGAATTCCGTTAACGGATTCCGGATCCGAATTTCGGATTTCGGATTAAAAAAAAAACTACCATCAACTCCAATATAAATGTACTTTGCTTTTCAACTTCAATATAACGAATGTTCGTAACGGAACGCAAATACGTCAACGGAATTTCGTATTTCCTGCCTGTGTATTGTAATGCGACTCTCAGCGGCAGCGGATCCGTATTTCGGATTAAAAAACAAATCTTGTCATGTTGTTCAACCTCATTTACAGGGGTAATATTAGTTCCCGTTTCAAAGGAATTCGGATCCGAAATTCGTTAACGGAATTTCGTATTTCGGATATAATTCGGAAACTGCAATTCGGATTTCGTATGCTTCCGAATTTACGAATTTCAGGAAAATTCGGACGAATTTCGATTCGTAACGAAACGAATCGCACATGTCTAGGAGCTGAAGGATGCAGCCGTAGCTTCGGCTGATCCTTCGGCTCTCTTCGGCTGCCGGAGCCCTTCGGTTCAGTCAAAGTGAAGGGCTGCTGTACGGGCCATTCACAATATTCACACTAACCCGTAGAGCAGCCAAAGGCAGCTGAGCGGCTCAGCCGAGACGAAGGCCTATGATTCAGCTCGACTAGGGTGAAGTGACAGCCGAAGACCGGCCTTTCGCCCCGCAAATGACAGCTGGGCTGAGCCAGCCATGATCTCACGGCTGTCGCTGCCTAGTTGTATTGACAGATCAGCGTCCCTAAATGACCAGGGGATGCTGAACTGTCATTTTAAACAATAACAAGTGGGCAGAGCCAGCTATGACATCACGGCCGGCTCCGGCCAGCTGTTATTCATTGGCTGGGACCTGCTAGAGGACTCTAGCAGGTGCCGGCCAATAGGAAACAGTTGGGTGGAGCTAGCTTTCACTGCTAGCTCCGCCCCAATAGTTTTTGTTAATTATTATTTATTTTCTTTATAAATCTTAATTTTTTTTGTAAGTTTAACTATTTATTTACATTTTTAAAATATTTTTTTAACCGTTTTGTTTTTTTAAACAATTTTCACTGCTTGGTTTCTTATTCTGCTTGGTACCACATAGGTACCGAGCAGAATAGCCGAGCCGAATGCTGCTATTCATGTGAATAGGGGGGCGAACGGCAGCGAGTGAGATGCCAGAGCTTCGGCTCAGCCGATTCAGATGTTGGATCGGCTGAGTCGAAATCTTTCTGCACTTCGGCTCAGCCGAATATACAGAGCATGTTCAGCTGACCGAAGTGCAGCCGAAGGCAGCCGATGTGCGGCTGAAATCCGCCGTACTGAGCCGTAGTGAATAGCCGAACGTCGTTCACTTCACTCCGGCTGGGTTATTCACTCGCCTGTCTAAGGCAGCTTTGTGAATAAGCCCCACAGTCATATTATTACTTTCCTTCAATGTATAGAGATATATGCACCTCCAAATACCGCCCCAATTCTTACTCTAAAATGTAAATCTAAGAGGAACAACCTGATGCGGCTCTGACATGACCGGCAACGGGATGGAGGGGCATGCTGAGGAAACCCCTTTGTTTTCGAGTCAAGCCGGTTTATTGGGCATTGGTCTTGTTGATGTGTAAGCCTATGAGCCATAGGGAAGGACCTCCGAAAAGTTTTTTTGCCTACCATTGCCTCAAGATCACCCTCTGTGGGGTTGTGTGTCCCCTCCTCTTTGTCCGGGTTCTTCCTCTCCTAACAGGCGGGTTCCTGGGCCCAGCATTCCACCCGTGCATGTTCATTGATTGCTTCCTGATCTGACTCTCTCCAATGTAGAGTTCCTGCAGAAGCGCATGAGGCGTGAAACACGTTGAATCATAACCGGTCCAATCACCGACAACAAGAAGAACCAACTGTATATCAAGTGATTGTGAAAACACAATGTGTGGTTGTTCCTCTTCATTTATATCTCAGAGTAAGAATTGGGGTGGGAGGTACATACATCTCTAGACATTGAAGGAAAGTAATCATGTGACTATGTGTTCTAATCACAGCATTTTATATTTGGTTTTATTTATTTTTAATCGTGAAGAATAAAGATGCATTTTTTTTTTTTTTACTAATTTGATGTATTCAAAATACATTTTTTCTATTGACTGGATGACTTGAAGGACCAATAATAACTTGAGGTCATGGTTTCCTGTAAGAAAGGCCTGGAGCAAAAGACAACAAAAAAATAGGCGTAAGGCCTACATGACAGGGTAGACAGGGATTCAGGAAGGAAAGGGTTAAGCGTGTTTAGGGATGTGTGGGTGGTGGTCACTTACCGGGATTGGCCACTGGATCAATCAGGAAACTGGTAGACGGGCATGACGTGCTGCCCAGGTTCCTGATTGGCTAGGAAGCCAGCTTAATTTGTTGGTAGGCAACCTGGCTTCCTAACCAATCAGGAGGCCGGGCCACACATAATCAATCAGGGCAGCAACAATTACTTCTCTAAGCTCATTGCTGATATCTTTCCTCCTGGGCATTGCGTTAACACAATGGAGACACATACATGTTGTGTAGAGCATGAGCCAATGAATGAACCGCTCTATATACTCGATCAGTTAAACCCGGGATTTGGAAACTAGCGAACTGAGTGACACGTTCTGTCCCGGAGAAGTTGTGAAGGGACAACATCTGCATGGTTTCATTAAGACTATTAAACCATTGATTGGTTCCTGTACAGTTTAGATATCGCAGCCATATGCGTCTCAGTAACATGTCCTGAGGATGGTTCACAATCTGAAAACTGTCATAGAAACTCATCATATCAGGAACAGGCAGATCATAAAATTCCACAGCCAGACTACCATCCAAGGCTTCTCCCATATATTCTAAAATAAATCTTTTGGTGGCAAATATTGGTCCAAAAACAAACGTCTTATCACGGATCACTTGTTTTATTTCTCTGAAGAGATCGGTCATAAATGAAGAGTAGATCCCACAAATAATTATAACCCGAGCAGATGACCTTCTAATG
>NW_017308535.1:103933-105858 GCF_000935625.1 Nanorana parkeri
AGGATTTATATAGCGCCAACAGTTTGCACGGCACTTTACAAAATACCATTTCGGTACAGGAGAGTTAGGAGGGTCCTGCTCCACAGAGCTTACAATCTTCTATGAAGGGAAGGTGATACTAAAGGTGATCATTGTGGGGGATGAGCTAATGGAAGAAAAGGACAGTTATTGTGTGGAGTTAGAAAAGGTTGCAAAAAAATTTAAATAGTTTTTATTTTGTGACATTATTTGAAATATGAAGTTTTAACACATTTTGGGCGTAGGACGTGCTACACATGTACAGGAAAGCTGCATGTAGGTACTAGGGATGTTCCGATACTTGTACTCGTGAAAATGCCCTGATACATAGAACCTGATACCGGCCCTTTAAATTTTTTAATAGATTCAGCTGCTGGAGGTCCCGCACTTGATGGGGACCTCAGCCAGTCAGCTGGGGACCTCAGGCAGCTGTCTTTGATGGCAGTACCTGTCCGGTTGTATATTGCCTTCTCCAATTTCCCGGGACTGGCACTGCAAAGGGCAGCCCCATACTCTCTTGTACAGCCCCAAAGCCGGAACAATCCTGACACCAGTGGTGTAACAAAATTTACCATAGTTAACCAGACGGCCGCTTTAGTGCCCGGGGCACAGGGGGCCCGGCCAAGACATCCCCCTGATGCCGTGCAAGCCGCCTGGTTTGGTATGGCATCTCAGGCTGATGTCTGTCACTGTGGGCTATGAGGAGGTGCGTTTCCATACACAGCCGCTGCTGAGTCGAGGGGAGGAGGCGGACAGAGGATCGGGGCAGACAGGTAAGAGGGCTTGACCGCCCACCTGAGACCCTGCAAAGCCCACCATAGAGAGTCTATGGTGGGCTCTGCAGGGTCACCCTCAGTTCGGATGTGTGGGATCTCAGGTGGGCGTAACTAGAAATCACAGGGCCCCATACAACATTTTTCTATGGGGCCCTGTGATTTCTAGTTACGCCTCTGCCTGACACCCTCTCTATCACGTACCATGGTGGGGCCCGAAGTGACGAGGAGGAGATACAAAGTAACATTGTATATAAACATTGATCAGAGGGAGATAGAGAGATACAAAGTAACATTGTTTATAAACATTGATCAGAGGGAGATAGAGAGATACAAAGTAACATTGTTTATAAACATTGATCAGAGGGGGATAGAGAGATACAAAGTAACCCTGTCTGGGTCCCCCTACGGATGGGGAAAAGGGTAAATTCAGTAAATTGGCCAACATCCTGTCAGCTTTGCTACTTTTTGCATAGAATCTCTGTTGAGACCAGTGAAGTTGACCTCCTGCCTGGTCATTTAAGCTGATTTCCGAGTGTAGCCTTTTGAGAGTTTCCCCGTTGAGCCCAGTTGGAGTTCATTTAAAGAGAGCCGACACCTGAGATAACTCCGATTCCAGTCTCTGAATGTGGCCCATATGGTCTTTTATTACGTTAAGAGGCGACCTCAATGAAGTGGCCAGGAGTGACCAACTTATATGCCTCCCCTTCAGAGGTGACTGAACCCACATTCATCAGGAAATATTCCTCAGATTTAGAGACTACATGGTCTATGGAGAGAAGAGAGTCATTCATCATCCAGGAGGGGGGCAGGCGGCCATTGCAGAATGGAATTACAGGTCATGAGGAGAGGGTCATGATCTGACCAAGGGGCCCTGAGGATCAAGGCAGGAAAGGGCTAAAGGAAGGTGTTTCTGCTGAAGAAAGACGCGATCAATACGTGAATGGGAGTTATGATGAGAGCGGAGTGTGACAACGTTGCTCTCTGCGATCGTACACTGCACTTTGTAATGAAGAATAAACCTGCGGTGCTCATGTAATGTGCTGATGGAAGCCAATGTCACCAAACACATACCTGAGGCCTATAGTGTGTTATGAATACTCTGGGAATAATTGGGGATGCGGAGATGGGAGG
>NW_017308535.1:106644-106944 GCF_000935625.1 Nanorana parkeri
CAGTGAATGGGGGGAGGGGGCAGGGAATGGGGGGAGGGTTGTGGTTTTGTAGTGTTTTTGCGCTTTCTCTTTTAACATCCTGTAAAACGTTTAGAACAATGCAATGTATGTGAGCCAAGCTGAAGGTGGAAGTTTAAAAAGCAATTACAAATCCAGAGTACGAGTCACTGACATTGTCTGTAAGAAGAGACCTGTTCTGTAACAACCTTCAGCTGCAAGGGATCTCCCAATCATGTCATTCACAGTCCTGGTGTTCTCCTATGTTACTCATCAAGATGCCGCATGTTATTTACATGTTCC
>NW_017308535.1:108061-120606 GCF_000935625.1 Nanorana parkeri
CCCCCCCCCCCCTCCATTCCCTTTATTGACAATAGCTCGACTATTAGCCTAAAATACAGGATTCAACAAACTCCCCACCAATTAGACCAATTAGACCCGGACATATTCACTCATCCCTGTCACCACTTCCTCTAGATTTGTGAAGTCTGTAGACTAACTACACACAGTCACAGCACACACACTATCAGGGCACACACACTATCAGGGCACACACACAGTCAGAGCACATACACTATCAGAGCACACACACACTATCAGGGCACACACACTAGCAGAGCACACACACACTATCAGAGCACACACACACTATCAGGGCACACACACTATCAGGGCACACACACTATCAGGGCACACACACTATCAGATCACACACATACTATCAGAGCACACACATACTATCAGAGCACACACTATCAGAATAATGTCACTTTATTAATGTCAAGTCTTACTATGACAATGCCAAAAACTGCAAAATCACTTTTAGTTGGAATTAATTATTCTGAAGGTAAATGTAGAAAAGGCCGAGACTTAGAAGTGTGTGTATGTGACGGGTGTGAGATAACAAATGATTCCTGGGAAGTCTGGACACACATCTTCCCTCTTCTGACCTGAACACAGTGCTAACAAGGTGTCCAGACATCAGATATTGGAGGGGAGAGGTCTGTACTGCTGCGGACGTCTTGCCTGTATATTGCACAGCGGGTGTAAGGAACAAAAAACAGAAACACAACACAAAATAATTGTTGATGTGAAGCGATGCCAAGGTGCCGGCAGAAGCAGCTGGTTTGGCTGTACAAGGTGAAGCTCAAGAAAAGGGTTTTTTTGAGCTTCAAATCAGTAATACATAATTCACATTTTATACAACGGACCCATTTTATTGTATCTGAAGGATCTGAGGATGCTGAAAACTGAAACTTATTCAAACATTTGATAACAATGAGTTCTCTACTCTTGCAGTGGTCAACGTTTCCATCTTGGGGTGATAACATCACCTGCTGTGTGAAAGTCTTTTTCTACTCTAACAGTTTTGGGTGGACAAGTAGATGTCAGACTAAGCCAACGGCATCTTAGGCCACTGGTCCAGTATACACACCCAGCAGCTCAGGAGCCATGGCTTAGTCTATCGAGGGCCATCAGCAGGTCATGTACTATCTGACCACCTTCTCCTGACACTGGAAGGTTCCTCAATGTGACATGGTGGCTTTGAAAACTGCCGTGACGGCTGATATTGCTGATGGCTCTGCTGCTCTTGTCAGTGCTGTCGGGGTCACAGGAAGCCCAGCTGGGGGGGTCTGACAATGAAGTGAGGAGTAGACAGTGACCTCATACTTGGGAGCGGACGTGGAGCCATCTGCTTAGTGAATTTTTCCAAAGTTGGGCACAGATTCTGGTTCCATAATGTCCTTATTTGGCTTTTATTTCATAAGCCCGAAATAAATTCACCATTTTGACTTTATAGAAAGAGTCCAAAAGTGTTACTAACATGGAGCCATCTGTTTTATTAATATAAACAGTGTGTCTGTTGCTCCATAGACCAGGGGGTATGCAGTTTTACATTCTGTCCATATGGTCTGAGTTTAAGTCTAAAGGACATAAAGTAATCTGTCATCATTGTCCTCAACTGCGTCACTGCTGGCGTGTCAGTTGGACAGGAGATCAGCCGCTTTCTGACGGTGTGACCATAGCAATCTCCTCTCCGACTGAGAATATTGAAGCTGTTGGATCAGCACGGCAGCCAAAAAACTGGCATCTTTCAAAGGGGCGTACAACAATGGCATTCTCTATATTGTCTCAGTTGAACTTATTGTCATAACTTTCTACTAATATATAGAAGATGAGGTGCTGCGCTCCTACTAAATGTCCTCTGCCCCCATCCCTTTCTCACCGTTACTGCAGAATATGATGGAGAACTTATGATCAGAAAAGGACTGGGCTCTGTGGGCATCAGCAGCAGATAATGAAGGTGTCATTTGTGTTGTGCACAGAAATCTGGTCTGAAGATGGTAAGTTGGATGGGCAGTGAGTTTTTGCAGTTATCTACAGCTTCTATGACAGGGCAGCGTGATGACACCTTCTACCCCTTCTGAGAGCTGAGGCCCCCAAGTGAGGGACATTATAGCCATGGGTTATCCTTTCCCTTTATACAATGTACAAGGCTATGGACTCTTTATCCATTTAGGTGGAAAAAACTTCCCATTTCAGAAGTTACCACTCAGAGTCAACAGCAAAGTGTCAAAGGCAATATTTGTCCTCCATCTAATACCCCAGAGTAGGGACATTGATTCGCGAGCAGCCCACCTAAAGAAGCCTCCCTACAAAAGCAAATAAGTGCTATTACTAGAGAGTCAGGGGTGCTCATTATATTAGTGTGCCCAGGTTCCAAAAGGTCTCCCTCATAATCCCCCCACCTCCATTTGGGGTCAGGATGTATAAATAAGCCCCTTGTTCCCTCACCATGGGGACAAATAGCTGCAAGATACCCTCCCAATGTTAAAAGGCATGTGGCCTATAATAACGTCAGTTAGCCAATAACGGTTATCACTTAAACTCCAATCTGTATCACTTGATCCAAACAGTTCCCTTTTTCTTTCTGCATCTCATATGTGGAGGACATCCTTATATTGTTGTTATTTAATGTTCTTCCAAATTCTTCTCATTTCTCCCTTTTTTCCTCCCACGCCAAAAATATATCATCAATGTAACGCACCCATACTGATATACACAGAGTGGCCGGATTATTATATACACCGAGTGGCCGGATTATTATATACACTGAGTGGCCGGATTATTATGACCAAGAGCAGCTCATTGTTAAAGTGTTTAAAGACCGGACTGTCAGCCGAAAATCTGGGTCTGAACGTGCGAATTGTGGCCGTCAGCGACTAGTCAATGTTGGGGCAGAACGGGGGAGGGGCAACACTGGTACAAGGCAACAGAAGGGCGACAGTGCCGTGTCACATTCCTCGCATCACCTTTCACCATCTCGTGGAGTCACCAGGCGGCCCAACGAAGTACTGATGGGGGGAGGTGGGGGTCATAATAATCTGGCCACTCAGTGTATACATTATAGAATCACTCAACTCCTCCTCAAACAACACATTTTCTTCCCATCGACCTAAAAATACATTGCAAAGGGCGGGCCATAGTAAGTCCCCATTGCGGTGCCTTTTGCTCTTTCTATACGACATCCATGAAAAGTAAATAATTATGTCTGAGGACAAAATGTCATCATTCCAGGAAGAGCTTAGGATTTTATTGAATATGAAAACCTCTTTTTCTAAACAAAGTGACGCACAGACTTCTAATCTGAGATTGTGCTCAATGTTCCTATAAAATGCATCGATATCTAGACTTGCTCGCAGATTCTTCTCCCCAGAAGGTAAATCCTTCAATCGTGTTATAGAATTCCTGGAGTCTTCCGTGTGGGAAGGTTTTCATGGATGATCTCAGAATTGTGTCTCCATACTAATGCTTTCTGTAAGATTTTGATTCCCCGAACACAAGAGGACGTCCTGGTGATGTTCCCTGATTTTTAGGTGTAAAATGTCACAATTGTTGGATTCTGATATAAAGCCGTTTTTAGTTGCTTTGTTCATTTTTTTAGGATCTTTCTGTAATATACAAAAATGTACAGTATTTAGTTACAGCAATACACACTGTGCTGTTTGGGGAAGTTGGCACAAATGGCGAGCACTTAAGGAGCAGTCTTGAAGCCATTGTAACATAAAAAAGACCGTTTTTTTATTGCTTCCAGAACAGAAACGAGCTTTTCGTCGGCAATACAACATGGAGTCTGCTTATATTTCAGCAAGGAGTCAATAACTGTATAACAATGTCTCACCAACTCAGCATTGTCACATATACTCCATGTAACGCTTCCACACATCCCCGGTGTGTCCCAGGCTCACTGAGCCTCCTTGTTTGATTCCCTGGTGCCTCCAGCACACACACAGCCTCCTGGCCTCCACTCTGGCTTCCGGGTGGAGTCCGCCTGACTTCTGGACACAACCTGTCCCTCTTCCCAGCAGTAGAGCCCTCATGTGCCTCCAACCCACACCAACTCCTCCATTGAGCTCTGGTCTGAGCTCTTAATGAGGCTGCTCTCAGCCACCTGATGACTGGCAACACCTGACCCCAGGACTGGAGATTTCATCCCACCCTGAACTCTCCAGAAATCTCCAGAGATCCAGATCCCGGCTACAATCCGAAAAACTGGAAGAAACTGAAAGGCCGGCTTCTTCCCGGCAAATCTATTAGTATTCTGGAACCTCTCTGGCTGAGAGTCCTGGGTGCCTGTGTCACCAGCATCTTGCATGGCATTGCCACAACACATAATGAAATATTTCTCTCTATCCATCGGGACTACATTCCCACCATTAGCTGCAGGCGTGATTCCTGTATTAGGATTGGATTTAAGATCCCTTAACGTCCTTCCTTCATTACTAGATACATTATTTCTAATCCTCATCAAGCCGTTTGTTTTATCCAATAGGAGGAGCTCTTCCTCCTCCAGATTCACAAATAATCGGATATCCTGCAGAAGAGGGAGTTGTTTTATTTTCACGATTAGACCGGTACAAGGACCCAAAACTTCCTCTTCAGTTGTCTCATTTTCTTTTTGTAGGGGTTCCAGTCATCTCAAGGTTTAGAACCCTCTGTTGTTAATCTCTTTTCATTTTCCTCTTTTGTTTCTTTGACATTTTCTTTCAATAGACAAGAAGGAGAGGTGCACCCAAATGAAAATGTCAAAACCTCCATTTCTTACAAACACTTAGCGGTCACTAATCACTGACTGCTAGTACCCGCTCTCCATCCTCACTCGCGGTCACAGGAGGCTGAGCAAGCGGTGCGGGGAGGAGATCTTGATCTTCTCTGACAGCTGACTCCTCCCCCTGCACCGCCGGCCTGCCCTCCTGTGAGAACTGTCCCACACCGCCGCTCTCCTGATCTGTCACAGGAGGCTGAGCAAGCGGTGCTGGGAGGAGAGCTTGATCTTCTCTGACAGCTGACTCCTCCCCCTGCACCGCCGGCCTGCCCTCCTGTGAGAACTGTCCCACACCGCCGCTCTCCTGATCTGTCACAGGAGGCTGAGCAAGCGGTGCTGGGAGGAGAGCTTGATCTTCTCTGACAGCTGACTCCTCCCCCTGCACCGCCGGCCTGCCCTCCTGTGAGAACTGTCCCACACCGCCGCTCTCCTGATCTGTCACAGGAGGCTGAGCAAGCGGTGCTGGGAGGAGAGCTTGATCTTCTCTGACAGCTGACTCCTCCCCCCGCACGTGTAAACTTTTCATTTTGTTTCTCTGAATTTTTTTAGCCACATTTAACACAGGTAACTATTTGTTTTTCATTCATATTTTAATTTTTGAAGATAAAGAAAACCTATCATATAAAAGAAAACATGCTCCGTCCTATGACTGACCTGACAGCGCCATCAAATATACAATAATTAGTGTAGAAAAATGTTTAGTATATATAATCAGATATCAATGAATGATGGGACAATTTATTGCGATCGTCTCTCCATTAAATACGTTTTAGAGTTCAGTTCCGGTCTCCATAAGATGATGTAACATTTCGGAAGGAATATGCACCCTAAGACTCCGGCACTGGAGCTCAGTATGGCGAAGATCTCCACAGCCACCATGTACTTCCCTCTGGTGCTCAGATAGGCCGGGATCATGGCAATCCACACGCTGCAGAACACCAGCATGCTGAAGGTGATGTACTTGGCCTCATTAAAACTGTCCGGTAATGTCCTCACTATGAAAGCCAGAACAAAACTCACAGCTGCCAGAAACCCCATGTAACCAAGAACAGAATAAAACCCCATAACTGACCCTTCATTACACCGAACAATGATCTGGTCCTGATAAGAATTGGTGTCCAGATCCTGGAAGGGAGGAGAGATAGACAACCAGATGATAGAGATTATAACTTGAATGGAGGAACATAAGATGACTATACAGGTAGAAAGTTTTGGCCCGATCCAGTGTTTCCACAGACTGCCAGGTTTGGTGGCCTTAAACGCGGCACAAACCATGATGGTTTTCCCAAGGACACAAGAGATGGCAATCGTGAAGAGGATTCCGAATGAGATTTGGCGTAACAAGCAGGTGATGTCACCAGGACGTCCGAGGAAGAAGAATACACAGAGGCAGCTCAGCATGATGGAGACCAGAAGGGTGAAGCTCAGGTTCCTGTTGTTGGCTTTTACAATGGCCGTGTCTTGGTGTGAGATAACAACCAATAATATCAGTCCAGTCATAGCGCACAGAATGGAGGAGGACGAGGCAAAGATCACTCCTATAAGGTCAGAGTAAGACAGGAAATCCAGCAGTTTCAGGACACACCGATCCTTCTTCTCATTGGGCCATTCATCATATCTGCATTGCTGGCAGTTTTCACTGTCTGGAAGATAAAACAGGAGAAATAATAAATGATGTATAGTTCATATGAATCTTTAGAATGCCGGTTTATCAGCTGTTTGTATGGAGTTAATAATAAATATCAATTGATTTTCAGCATAAATATCTTCGTACATAATGAATGTTTCATCAGTGTGTAAGAAGAAGTGTCCGGGGGAAATATTATTGCCTTGTAGGCTAGATGATGACATCCTTAGTATCTGCTGATAGTCTCTGGTTTTGGAAGTTGCTCTGACATAGAAGTACATTATTTAGATATATTTTATATAATAGATTCTTTAAGTTCTGAAATATGACTTTGCTAATCGAATTATAAAAACCAACAACCGGAGCTCAAAATCACAAGAACAAGGACTCAGGGGGCTGAATAAGTTGTGGAATGAACTCTTCCGGGACTGAGACCTCCATCAGCTCTCAAACTGAGAAACTAAGAAAAGATTTCCAATAATTCTACCAATCAAACGTGGGGAAAGCTTCATTATGCTGGAAGTTGGAGTGGTCCTCAAAGTACACAGAGAACATCCAGAGCACAAGTAGAGACACCGATCACTGCATTGTAAATGGTGTTTCCCATTAAATATCTGATCAATGATTATTCATTATAGACATGTATGGAAGAAACATCATCTGTGATAGTATAAATGTCCATATACCGCTGACATTGGATATCTCCCCCTCCGAGCACTGGACACAGTCATAGCAGCAGGAGTGGATTATGGACCTCGGGACTTTCCTGGTTCCTGGCAAACAGTTCTCTGAACATTGAGACTTCGGAACCTACAAGTAGGGAAAGAACCAACAGAGATTTACATGCTGTGCCTACTTTTCTCTGCGCTCCTACCTGAACAATGTTTACAGTCACACCAGAGAAACAAACAGACCTACGGTAGATACCTTGTGTTAAGAGGATTGTGGAACCATGAAATGTAATTTTTGTGTTAAATTCTTTGCAGATGCTTTTTAGTCTTTACACATGTGTCATAAGCTATAATGGGGTCATCTAAACCTTTGCTGGGTGACTGCAGTGCCGGAAGTATACAGGAATTGTTGGGTGACAATGACTGCATTCAGATGGCACCTGGTCAGTGGCTGTTCCCACCAACCCACTCTAGGTACGCCACTGGTTACAGCACATAGATACCAGCCACCAGGCTAGACGGATTATGTTGGTATAGTGAGATTATTTATCAATTATATAAATAAAAGAAATTACATTTCACCTCTAAATGTGTTTATAATAATTCATTTATTTTCATGACATTAGTGGACGTCGGCTTTCTCTTGGCATAAATAGCACAATCACTGAAATAATTATTGTCCATGTGTTGCTCTATTAATCTGAGACTGAGACATAATACGCCAGTGTTTCCTTCATACAACAAACGGTAAATCTCTATGCAATGGCTTTATTCCTCATTCAGTGACAACACATTCCTCACAGGACATGTAGAACTGCTGCTATATAGCAGCAACACGGACTACAATGACAGTCAATTCATACATGTTACAGACAGATATTTCAGTCTTTCTGGCCGTCTTCAAGGCAAGCTATGGTAATATGGCTTCTATCAGGTCCAGCTTTGGGGAAAAGAAGATTAGATAACCAATCAGGTAAGGGTGTGCAGGCCAATAGGATCCAGAATCACCCCCCAATAGATAGGTGCACGGGGCAGCATCACCTTACATAGTCAATCAGGTTGAAAAAAAGACACAAATCCATCGAGTCCGACCAATAGAGAAACAAATAATAATTGATAGGAAACCTCTAGATACAGAACACTCAGCCTGCTGTTACCCAAAGTTGAGCCAAAGGAAGTCACAAAGCCTTATAAAGCACGGTTCACTTGGTTCCAACAGGGGGAAAAAATCCTTCCCGATCACATAAGACATTCAGATCCTCCCTGGATCAACCATCTCTGGTGTTATAACCAATAAAACATTCATATCCAGTTATACTCCCGATCTTTAGAAACAACTAACTAAGCTGGCTAGTCTCTGAGGGAGTCAATTCCACATGTTCACATCTCTTACTATTAAGAAACATTTTTGTATATAGAGGTCAAACCTCTTTTCCTGCAGACACAAAGAGGTCCCATCTTGTCCTCTGCAATGACCCTTTGTTAGATCACTATATGGAGCATGTATGTACTTACACACGGTGATCATATCCCCATTATTCACCTCTTCTCAGGAGAAAACAAATTCAGCTCACCTAATCTCTCCTCATACTGGAGCTCCTCCATGGCCTTGTATCAGTTTAGTTGTCCTTCTCTAAACTCTCTCCAGTTCCACAACATCCATATTGTAAACTGGTGCCAAAAACTGAACTGCATATTCCAGATGACGTCTTAGTAATAACTTATAATGACAATAAGTTTTTACATGTGATTGCTTACATCATTTTGGAATAAATAGTTATAGTTATATCATTGTGTGTGGTCTACCAGCAACTAGACCAATGCAGTCGATTCTTCACATCTCATCCTCCTCTATTCTCTCTTCTCTCTCCTCCTGAGGGGCTGGGATAGTTGGAAGGAGCTTCTGTATCCCTCAGGAGCCATTTAAAGCCTACTACACCTTTAAAAACACCTTCATTTACCTTTCCCCAAGTATTCTAATGCATTTTGACAAAGTTGTACCATTTTCCTGAATCCCAATTTTCAGCAAAATTTTGGGAAACTTTTAATTCCTCTCATCCCTACACATGACCCTCTCCACCATTCTGGTCCCTTCCTCACACCCATTTATCCAAGACTTCTCACAAGTGTCTCCCTTTCCTCGATCACCTTCCTGCATTCCATTCAGCCCTCGAACCATATAAAAGTACCCTCAAAACCAACCCACCTCTTCAGACAAGCCTACAAGCAATGACTCTTTATTCATAATAATAAAGGAATGATCCGCATAGCTCTGCCCCATGTGACTTCATGAGGAATAGACCATTGTATTTGTGTTCTAAGAAGTCTTTTTCTAGTGGAGTTAGGGTTAGAATTTAGGATTATTATTGGCCTCCTTCACCTAATGTGACTGGTTATCTTATCTCAGTGTAATAACAGCTAAAGTGTATCTAAACTTAAACCTAATTATGTAATTTAGGATAGAGTAGAAAAGAATTAGAATGAGAAACCCAAATTATCATTGGTGATTGTAACATGAGGTGAGGAGAAAACTTCCAATGTGATACCTGTGCTGATGACAACTGTCTAAGAGTGGATTTCCCTCACTTTAAAGAGAGTTCCACTTACGTCTTTTCATGTCTACAGGAAGTAACGGAAAATCTAAAAATAAGCTAAAAGATGAAAAATTGGCTTCAAACTCACTTTAATTCTTATGGAAAGTAAACAATGTATCTAACCTTATTGATTCCACTTTTCCACACAATGTCCTCTTCCCTGATCAGGAAACTCTGCTGGGATCCATTTATGTCGATTTTGCCGACTTGTCTTACAAATAGAGAACCGTTGTTCAAAGACCTCCAACTAAACATTTTGAACGACGTGACGAGTTCCATGTTTTCCTCAAACATTAGGTCACCCTTCAAGCTCCTCTGATTTTTCATCCAATAATAAAGCTATTAAATGAGAAAAGAGAAAGTAGCCGGTGACCAGACAAGAGATTCAGGGAGAAGACATTCATTGTGAAGACTTATCTTATCCAATAGCCCTGCAAGGGAAAGGAGCCACCCTAAGGCAGGATATCAGGCCGGTGCTCAGGGGACCTTCTGCTTCTCCAGGAAACTAAAACTTTTCAGCATCAAGGAGCAATATCCATTGTAAGAGATTTCATCAGCATCTCAGCATTAGTCAGTTCTGGAGAATTGTAGGGATAATAAGCACGCTATTGTCAGGCAAAGGGTTTAGGAATCCAGGCACTTTTATGAGGGAAGGTATATCACTTCATGTTGACTTATCTCACTCTACAATCCAAGATCACCACAAGCTCGCTCCTATCACCAACGTACTGCGCCAGCATAACGTTCCCTACAAATGGGGATATCCTACGAAACTACTCATCTCCAACCAAGGGAGGACCCTCCTCATCGCCTCCACAGAACCAGGAACAATGAGGTGAGGAGAAAACTTCCAATGTGATACCTGTGCTGATGACAACTGTCTAAGAGTGGATTTCCCTCACTTTAAAGAGAGTTCCACTTACGTCTTTTCATGTCTACAGGAAGTAACGGAAAATCTAAAAATAAGCTAAAAGATGAAAAATTGGCTTCAAACTCACTTTAATTCTTATGGAAAGTAAACAATGTATCTAACCTTATTGATTCCACTTTTCCACACAATGTCCTCTTCCCTGATCAGGAAACTCTGCTGGGATCCATTTATGTCGATTTTGCCGACTTGTCTTACAAATAGAGAACCGTTGTTCAAAGACCTCCAACTAAACATTTTGAACGACGTGACGAGTTCCATGTTTTCCTCAAACATTAGGTCACCCTTCAAGCTCCTCTGATTTTTCATCCAATAATAAAGCTATTAAATGAGAAAAGAGAAAGTAGCCGGTGACCAGACAAGAGATTCAGGGAGAAGACATTCATTGTGAAGACTTATCTTATCCAATAGCCCTGCAAGGGAAAGGAGCCACCCGAAGGCAGGATATCAGGCCGGTGCTCAGGGGACCTTCTGATTCTCCAGGAAACCAAAACCTTTTAGCATCAAGGAGCAATATCCATTGTAAGAGATTTCATCAGCATGACTTATCTCACTCTACAATCCAAGATCACCACAAGCTCGCTCCTATCACCAACGTACTGCGCCAGCATAACGTTCCCTACAAATGGGGATATCCTACGAAACTACTCATCTCCAACCAAGGGAGGACCCTCCTCATCGCCTCCACAGAACCAGGAACAAGCCTCTTTAACTACCTCCCGGCCGGCCGTTCTTTTACTTCTTTACGCCTTTAGATGTCCGCTCAGCCAAGCCCACGGCGCGTGTAAGTGGGAAACACCGACAATTTAAAAACAGACACCCATGCCTGTTAACATACAAGTGTTTATATGAGCTGCCGGCCCGTGCCCCCCCCTCCCTCCGTGGCCCCCCTCCTGCTGTCACGCTGGTCCCGGGCTCCGCTGTGCCCAGTGCGAGCCCGGGACCAGCATAGTGCCTCTCTGAGAGGGGATCAGAGGGAGGTCGGTACACGATCTCTCTCCGGTCCTCTCTCTGCTGCCAGAATGCGGAAGTGACGTATATTACATCACTTCCGCATTCTTGTGTCACTCTCCAGCTTCAGACGCTGGAGAGAAGCTGATGAAGCAGATTGATTTAGTTGCCCTTCTAAACTAAACCAATTAAGGTGATGGAGGACCAAAGCTGTGAGACAAGGAGGAGGGGAGGACCAAAGCTGTGAGACAAGGAGGAGGGGAGGACCAAAGCTATGAGGCAAGGAGGAAAGGGAGGACCAAAGCTATGAGACAAGGTTGCTAAATCTAAATTTGCTCATGCTGGAAGTGAGGAGATTAAGGGGGGACATGATTTTCATGTACACATTAGTTTATGTATCACTGGATGCTGTAAGGGAATAGGATGTGATAGTTACATCTGCAGACATAGGAGTGCACCTCACCGGCGATGGACTCAATGTCTGTAACTTTGGTAATCATAGTGGTATAGAGATAACTTTGGGCTTGTGTCTGGTCAGCAACATGGTGTGCGGGTGGCTGTGTGCTGCCCCCAGTAGCTGTACCGACTTCTGTCACAGCCTATAGTATGTCTCTGCTGTGCTAATTCTCCAGACATCTACCATGTTTGCTCATGCGTACTCAAAGTGGGGCTTGCATTTAAAATTCAAGGTCCACTTGGGCTGTGTTGCCCCTTTATAAAAAGCAGCATGAATGTTAGGATTAGGGTTAAGGAGGGAGTTATATAGTAGACTTAGCTCTCTCCAGCTTTTGCCCGCAGCACCTAGGAGGGGAAAACATTGCATTCCTTCCAGCGAGATCTGAGGAATGTAGAAGACTCCAAATCCCACTGACATTCTCTCTTGAGATTTGGAGGGTTCATTCATTTCTTGGGATCTCATTGGCGGAAGGATCATGTCACCTCCTGCACCAACAAAGTTGGAGACGAGTTGAATATAATATCTTGTTTTTCCCTACATGTGTTTTTTTTT
>NW_017308535.1:129357-148220 GCF_000935625.1 Nanorana parkeri
GTAAAATGTGTAAAATCAATAAACACTATCTGATTTAAAAAGAAGAACGGCCAGCTTCCCTCCATGAGAAAATAAAGGGCCCCGTTCTCAACTATCATAAAGCACTGCAAGTCATCACGTGTGTGTGTGTGTCCAAGTAGGAAGCAATACACAGGATTAGGAACTAAGGGGACACAGACAGGACCATTGTATTGCTTTGATTTGCTATTCTGTGATTCCTAATAGTTTACATGTGTTCGATCCAATAATGATTCCATGTCCTACAAACTCTGCCGGGTGGGGCAAATTATGAGCACAACTGTATCTGCCACACAAATAAGAGGACAGGTAATCTTTTAGAGGACACAAATCAAAAATCACAAGGCAATTGGCTGCAATCACATGAAATAACAGATTCAGGTCCTAAAACTGTGAGAAGCAAAGCAAAATGGGGCAAGCTGATGAACCCCGTAACTGGCTCATTCAATAGGAATGTTGGGATGAGCAGAACTTGATTCCATCATGAACAGGGATTTTGTTTTTTTCTAAATGTTGTCAAAATTTACAATTTTCCCCCCCAATTTCTTTGCTGAGAAAAATTAGCAAAAGCAAATGATTCCCCTTGAAAGCTAGTAGCACCGAGAAATGCTTCCCCCAGCCTGCGGCAGACTGCTGACATGATCTCAGCCTAAGCAAAGTCACTGACTGGCGCTCAGGGAGGGCTTTCTAATGGTATAAAGTGGAGGGAGATGTTGCTGAACATTGTGACACGTCAGGATTTGTTTCATGCAGGTTTGTACATCTACTGACAGGTCCACTTTAATCATCAATGTGATAACAGAGACCCCCATCCCCCGTACCTGAGTGTATCTATACAGGGCCAGTAGCTGTGCTATCCTCGCTGTGCTTTCAGAGTTTTGGTCCCCAATAAATCCGGCTAACGTGCCGCGTTTCCTGCAGGAATAATTGGGCGCCGTCTGTCCGGGTCCAGATAAGATCTGTAAGACGCTTTTCACAGCTTTCCTATTGTCATTACACGAATCGTACATCTGATATCCCAGAGTCACATTCGGTAAGATTGTCGGGTCTTTATTGATTTCATCGATGGCGAAACGGAGAGTCAGAAAATATCGGTAATACGGGGGGAAGGGCCTGAGGAAGGAAAAAGGGTTTTAAACAATTGAGTTTCACAGCTATAGTTTTTTTAGCACAACATGAGAAATAATAAAGTTTTATTGAATATAATTTAAATCCCAAGAGGAGTCAATAAGGAAACTGTTAGCGGAAGATGTAGTTACATTGTAAATCTGAGCACATGATCAAGAACTCCGTGCGGAAGAAGACTAGAAGGGGCTCCGGGTCATTGTCTCAAGACTCCAAAATGGCATCACAAATGGCAAAGCCAATCCAGGTTTTTTGGACTTGTGAGAAAATGACCTGGTGCTCTTCTTTAGTCTTCTTTCACATGGATTTCTCCGTCTGGGCCTCCCCTCCCTGTGAAAGGTCCCTCGTTTGGTGAAGAGCTGCCAGAACCGAGCCATCAGGCCCAAATATTGCTCCTATTTCACTAGAGAGAGGTTGTGGTCCAGCACCTCATCCCCACTTACCTCTGGTGGACTGACAAACACACATTAACCCTCTCATTCCCACAGTCTGGGTGATCTGCTCCACCTCAAACACAAGCAAAGCACACAGCTCTACACATTATATACGCAGCCTAAGAAAACAGAAAGACATATGTCGGGAATCTGACATTCACCAAACCCTCACTGACGGTGAATGTTCATGGTGCGTGTGTTTTAAACGTGATTTATTCGCTACAAATGAATGTTTGATGAAACATTTGCTGCTCTTTTTTTCTTGGCTGGCAAACATTATAAGCTGCGGGTGTCTGATCGCTGTGGACTGAACTTTTCCATACAATTGTTGTATTTTCTTATTGAAAGATGACAATAACGGAGATTGTGACACATTTTATAAAGGTAGGTTCAGGTTTTCAGTCCTGCCGGTCTCAGCATCAAGAGGCGAGGAACACGGTGAACACGGACCATTTGTTCCCTCGCAGGTATTCCAGATCCCGAACAGATGGGAAGTAAAAGTGTTCAGACTTACCATGGCACCGCCAATCTGGTCATATGGGTTACCATCTGATTGTGACTGAGACTGACCTACAAGGTAAGTGTCCACCTGGCTGGATATAAACTAACCAACTTACATTTAAATTGAGTGAGAACACAAGAAATGGCTTTTACAATCTTATATCTTATTGAGTAGTTCAGTTACAGTATTTATATCCATCAACAACACATCAGGTTTCCGGGACAGAAGCAAACACAGCGCGGCTTCAGTCAGAGTACATAGTATAGGAGAAAATGCTCCCTACCAATGTGTATCCAAGTCCTAGTTCCAGCCTAATGTTATCTGTTCTATAATATAATAGTGTAGCAGGATTGTCACATGTGTCCCAGGGACCCCGGGATTAGACAATGAGGGGGGACGTAGTTGTGTATTTCGGGGGTTGTTTGACCTCTTGGTCCAGCAGAGGTCGGTGCCGATAACTAGTACCTGTGTCTATTAAATCTTTACAGGACAGAACATATGTGTATTATACAGATACATTCCTATTTACAAAGAATCGTTTCATTTTCTTATTCTTTACCCCATTTTCAGGCCTCAGGTTTTGGAGCCTCTTGCAGATCAGAATACAGGTGATACGAAGAATTGTGTCTGTGTGATTGTGTGACTTCTCTGGAGCTGCACCCCGTACACTTCCCTCTGTCTGATGTCATTATAACCCCAATGCTGCTTACCTCAGACATAACATGTTACTGTTTACATAATCTTTTCTTTGCTTCATTCCCGTCATAAAATGGTTCACAGTGAAAACTCCTCCAATGATGATGTCTCCGTCCTTCACATATTCATAATCATCAACGGCTTCAACAAGATACAGATGACAGGCCGGGGAAGGTCTCTGGATCTCCGACATACAAGGTGTCACACACAGGAGAAACCCACACAGCAGCAATATAGACGGGTGACAGGAGGCTGAAGCTGAGGGATCTGAGGGTATGATATCCTTATATAATAATGCCAGATAATAGAACCCCAATATAAGACATGAGATGAGGAGGGGTCCATAGAGCTCAGGGTCAGGCAGCATGACACAGCACAGGGCAGGTGATGGGTCTGTGTGCCAGTGATGAGATACAGCCGATCAGATCCTCTTTATATACACTATAGAGTGATGCCAGACAATGAATTCTACATTTACATCTCGCTGTTCATGCTGAGGGCGGATTTATCATCTTCCTGGAATAATGTCACTAAAAGAGCTCAGAGTAATAATATCATATTGTGATTCTCTAACTCCCAACACAAAGATCTCTTCCAGATGAACTGACCCATTGAAGCCGACCTAGTATAGCCCCCGTCACCTTCAGTGATGTGACTACAAGACATTTGGTGATTGCCGGGACTGTACTCGGCCTGGCTGGATTTGTAGTGGCAATTATATGGTTAATCCCAGGTGTCTGGCATTGCCTGTACCCCTCTAGGCGAAGTGTGACTCCGTCATATTGTGGGACAGCCAATGAGAGGCACTGTAGTGTATGTACAGTACAGCAGCCAATCACTGGGCTTCTCTCAGCCAGTGGTGATGCTGGGATACTGGTGGGATCTGCCATGTGCTCAGACTAGTCTAGGACCAGCGATGGAATAGGGCTGGGTCCTGTTCAACCTGCCCCCTAGGCTGAGGCCTGGGGGTGGGGATGGGCTGGTGTGAGGGGAAAAGGTTTCCCTGAGGCCTCCAACATGGAGGAGGCCTGTGATGCCGATAGAGGAAGAGCCCGTGGTGCATGCTGGGATAGACTACATATATTAGTGGGAGCTGCCATGTGCTCGCTCTCTCGCCAGGACCAGCCATGGACTAGGGCTGGGTCCTGTTCAGCCTGCCCCCCAGGCTAGGCCGAGGGCTGGGGGTGGGCATGGGCTGGTGTGAGGGAAAAGGTTTCCCTGAGGCCTCCAACACGGGGGAGGCCTGAGAGATGGAAAGAGGAAAGAACCAGGACCAGTGCAGGCTCTTGAAGCACCCAGGAACTATGTGGGCTTCAGAGCATGGTCGGTGTCTTTCCTGGATTGAGGATCTGCATCCATCTGGACGGTCTGGTACATCAGTGGCTATCTGATGTGGTCAAGTGGATCTGCATTGCTACGTAAGATCCGGTGAGTCTGGAGCTTCTGATGGTTACCCCGAGACACCTAGAACCTCTCAACACACTCACCGATCCCCCTTCATCAACACACTCACCGATCCCCCTCCATCAACACTCTCACCTATCCCCCTTCATCAACACACTCAGCGATCCCCCTTCATCTGAGCTGGAAATAGAAGAGAAGGTAAAGCCTTGGATATGTTGGGATCAGGTTGAGTTGTTGGTATTGAGCAGCTTGCATTGGGCCTCACTCCAGTCACTTCAGTATAGAATATAATACTAATAGTGACCGGCTGGACTCATTTTGAACCTCTGTGGTGCTCTCGTCCTTTTACTTTACTTACAATCCCATCTGGGCCTGGTGGGAAGCAGGGAGCTACCTTGTGAAAACCATTTCCCTCAACTCTCCTTTAGCAAGGGTCCAGCGCTCCACCAACACCTATTCTCTGGAACCAGCAGCTACACCAAAGCTATCCCAAAGGTGGGAAACATAACACCCCGGCCTGGGAAGGAGCTGTAGAGGGTTGGACCCCTAAATGGATGTGTGAGGCCCCAGAAGTAGGGATGAGGAAATCTGTCCAGGTTCCATTTGGTGTCCATTGAATCCTATTTGAAATTCCTGAAACCCAAATTCTGGCAATTTTCATACCTCATAGGCAAGCTATTGTCAGGATAGGGCAGGGAGATCTTCAATACCATGGGGGGCAAACAACAAAGCACAACATTTATAAAAACATACCGTAGATGTCACGCCCGGTCTCAGTGAGTATATAATTCTGGATCTCAGCTACGGAGTTTAAGGTGAGTTGGGCTCAGGATGGGTGGTGTGACGGTAATTCAGGCTTGAACCTCTGGCGTCACTCACAATCTAACGGTGAGTTAGAGGTTCGTGCATCATATACCGTATAACTTATCAGTGGGCACAGTAGTGGCTATTACTTCATAGGCCACAACAGGGCAAGTACATATGAATCACGTAACTTAGGACAGGTAATAACTAGATAGCATCATCCATCAAAGCAATATTAGAAGTTAATTGTGAGTCCTCAAGTAAGCAGTTGATACTACGGATAAGCAATCGTAATGCACAGGGTGTCTCGGCACAAAATACACCAGCAGTGATTAAAGTCAATGGGTTCCCAAATGCAACATCAGTTGGAGCAATGCATTAACATATGGTCTGCAGCTATACTTGCAGAGTACTTGCAGTTTTGCTGATTGCAGATCTCAGAGTGGTGGCTGGAGTAGATCCTCCTGTCAGCCTGTGGATGGGATAAGACATCCTGGCATCAAGGAGGTTCAGTGCTCTAGGATGGCTGGTTCGGATGGAGGGTTAGCAAGGCGTTCGACCCTCAATAGTGGAACGCCTTGCTAACCCATCAGGAGTGTTTAAATAGCCCGCGAGCGCGGGAACCGGACGGAACCGGTGGTGCCGCTTCCGCGTTCCTGGGTGGAACGCATTGGCCGGCGTCATAGTGAGGAGGCGTGACGGCGGTGATGCATTTCCTGGTGCGTTCCACCCAGACGTCCGCGGAAACCCTTACAGGAGAGCAGGCAGGGGTCCTCCCTATGCAAGTTTGAGGGTGACATGAGAAAAATAGGGGTGGAACGCATTGGCCGGCGTCATAGTGAGGAGGCGTGACGGCGGTGATGCATTTCCTGGTGCCTTCCACCCAGACGTCCGCGGAAACCCTTACAGGAGAGCAGGCAGGGGGTCCTCCCTATGCAAGTTTGAGGGTGACATGAGAAAATATGAATTCTCTGATACAAATGTTTGGGAGATTCCCGTAATCTGTATGAGCTGCATGGTACAGAACAGTGCGGTTTTCACAGACAGCGTCAGCCAAATGGTAATCCGGCATCACATGACTTAGATGTGTCATTAATTTTGTAACTGTTACATTTAGCTTTGCTTCAAAAAACACAGCAGCACCCAAAAGGTTTTTAGGATTATCTGTGTGTGTGCGGCAAGGAGGAGGAGGGGGTGAAAACAAGAGGTGGAAGACCACCTGTAGGTGTCACCTATTGGAGAGGAGGAACATTCTGAGCCAGAGGCAGAACAGAAGCAAGGGAGGATTTTGTCCCAGAGCAGCTTGCAGAGGACTGGAGGGAGCACCCAGCCTCATCTATTTGGCAGCAATGCTCTGCAGGTGCAGGCTATTGCTATATTTCGGTCCAGTCCGCAGAGCTGTGCATCTGTAATGCTCGCCTCGGGAGAGGGCCGAATACCCTCTATGGATCTCAACTGCGGAATGGAGAGGGTTAAGGAACGGGAATCAGAATAGCAGCTCCTCCCTGGAATGCCCAGTTTTGTATGTGCTTAGGCGTTTGGGAGGCTGCGGTACATCACGCCCCGTATACACAGTAGGAAATGGGGAAATACCCGCACACGAATGGGTATTGCTTGGCAGTAATGCACGACCGGTTGGAGTGTACAACTACTGATGGGAGCAATGCAATAGTTCAGATAGGTTTAAGGCACAGTGAACAGCTGAGAGAAATACAATAGTTCAGGTAGTTTAAGGCACAGTGAACAGCTGAGAGAAATGCAATAGTTCAGATAGGTTTAAGGCACAGTGACAGCTGAGAGCAATGCAATAGTTCAGGTAGTTTAAGGTACAGTGACAGCTGAGAGCAATGCAAATAGTTCAGATAGGTTTAAGGCACAGTGAACAGCTGAAAGCAATGCAATAGTTCAGGTAGTTTAAGGTACAGTGACAGCTGAGAGCAATGCAGATAGTGCTATATTGCTATGCATAGGAGACCTGGGGCTTTAGTTTGCCTAGCCCAGATTACTTGCGGTTCTGCTGGTGGTGGCAGTCTTCAGAGGGCGAGTTGAGTCTGGTGGGGTTGAGGCGAGGGAACGCTGGATTGATCAGCGTCCTTCCACGATCAACGGAAAGACGCCGATCAATTACAGTGACTCGGCTTTATGCCGAGAGCTGCGTCTTGGAGGGGCGGAGCTTCCCGGCGCGCATGCGCCCGACCTAGACGGCCCTGAGGTGTGGGATGAAGGAGGACCGCGACGCGCCTGCGCGAGGCGACGACGGAGACGTTCCCCAGACGTCACCGCGTTCCCACGGAGAGCTGGGGCTATCGATCCCCGCCGCGCCTGCGCATGACCGCGACGGCCACCCGCACCTGGTCCCTGCAGTGCTCGCCTATTACAGCATCATGGGCCATCTTTATGCATCTGCTACCTAGAGGACTATTGTGGTCTGTAATAGGTATGCATTGATACCGATACTAGTATTGGTGCCGATGCCGAGTATTTGGGCGAGTACTCGTACTTGCCCAAATGCTCCTATGCCTAGCCCGATACTTGCAATAACTCGCTGCCTGGCTTCCTGATTGGTCGGGAAGCTAGCCAATCAGGAAGCCTGGCACCATTTAATGATGCGGCACTAGGCTATCTGATTGGCCGCGAAGCGTGCTCCATGCTCCCTCGTCACCTCATGACGAGGGAGCATGGAACCGGCTTCCCGGCCAATCAGGAAGCCGGGCGCTGTAATTACATGGTGACCGGCTTCCTTATTGGCCAGAAAGCCGGCTCCATGCTTTATCTTCACCTAGTAAAAGTCTTTACAGGCCGCCCGGCTTCCCGGCTAATTAGGAAGCCAGGTGGTGAGTCATTACACGCTGCCTGGCTTCCTGAATGTGACTTCCGGTATCGATATTTGGGATCGGCGAGTACAGAAGATAAAATATCGATACAGAAATACCTGAATTGGTGCATCCCTAGTCTGTAACCTCTGTCTGAGGTATATCAGCCATTGGGTATCACATGCAAGAAGAAATACATGACTCTACACAGCTCTCTACACAGCTCAGAGGGAGCAGCCCCTCACAAGTCAGTAGTAAGGAAGCATCTCTTCCCTGTTCCTCACTTTCTGCATCCCTTCCCACATTCTCCTTCTTCATCCACCACATCATCTGTGGTCTCTAGTGACAGAGAGGGGACTCTCAGAAGGAGTTTCTGAGACTTAGAATATACCACATCAATTGGGGAGAAGAGTCATGGGGCCACTCTGAGAAGGGTCAATGAAAGTTTGAACCTCTGCAGAATTCTCCTACATCCTTCCCAAGGCATATCCCTCCTCCACAACTGCCGGAGCCGAAGAACAAATGTCCCTAAGTGACCAGTGTCTTAATGTCAACTTGTCAAAACTGCTGGTTTTGAAGCTCTGCCCATTCCAGCTCACGCAATCAGCTACCTTCTGTGAGTTTATGGCTTGTGCTGCACCACAGTGACAGGCACCCAGGCAACATAATGTTTTCCTGAAAGACATCCTGACCCTCCACCAGCATCTGGAATATAAAGTCTCTGGTTTGCTGGGCCATTCTATCAATGTAAGGGTATTTATGACCATGA
The DNA here is from genome assembly GCF_000935625.1 of Nanorana parkeri. Taxonomy (NCBI): domain Eukaryota; kingdom Metazoa; phylum Chordata; class Amphibia; order Anura; family Dicroglossidae; genus Nanorana; species Nanorana parkeri. Next base: position 137,923 of record NW_017308535.1, read on the forward strand.
TACAGTAAGCATGTGCAGGGACATTACATATCCTTCAGGGCACACTAAGTCAATCTTCTGAAGGCTCGGAAGGATGCAATATAGAGCACATTACTATAGTTGGTGGTGCCGCCATGTGTATTGCCCAATGGTGACAGAACAGATGGTGTCAGGATTCTCTCTGAAGACCAACACACACCCAATGTGCTGATCCCTGTAAAGAGGAGCAGTATTTATGGCTTTCTCTGAATTGTTTAGAAATCCACAGCAGCCGGGCCTGGTTTTTAGGCAGAAATCACAGCTCCCATCACCTAAACTACATGATTGCTAACTAGATTAAGTTGACTATCTAGCGCTTGTGGGTTGTGACCCTCAGAAGTATCACCACCGCAGCACAGGGAGTACCCCTCTTGGCTATGAAGGGATCCATCTTGGCTAGTCAATCAACCACTACAAGGATAGAGTTGTGACCCTCAGACGGCGGGAGCTCCATGATAAAACCATGGACAGCATGCTCCATGGGTGTGTCAGGCCAGAAAAGACCCCAGAGATTAGTCTTACAACTATTGCCACGGGGCACGTATAGAGCAGGGGAAACAAGGGATCTGCAATCTTTGGCGAGGCTTGGCTACCTGAAGGTTTGTGAGAGTAAGATGCCAAAGTGACTGCAAAGATACCAAATACCAAAGTGACCACATAGTAAGGCATAATGGCAGGCACCGAGCACAACCACTTGTAGATCCTCTGAAACATAGATCCTGCATTCGCGTAGTAGCAGATTGTTGGAGCAAAAATGGTTCATTTCAGGAGAAGCTGGACAGGTATTGGAAGCCTTCTTGTAGAAACTCTTAGAAGTGAGAACCCAATTGATTATTAATTGTCCAGGTTGGACCACTGGTGGAACTTACATAGTATGAGATGGAGCTTCTTTCTTTCCCTTCAGTCAGTTTTCTGTCTGAGAGGGCCTTCAGCACAGCAGGAGACTGTGTTATGGAGGGGCAAATTCACCTGTCCAGCCCCCCACACCCCCGAAAAAAAGATACCTGCCAGTATTAACAGCTTCTGCCACTTCTCCTGGCCTATTCTAGTGCTGTAAAGGTGCCACACAATGTTTCAGGGGGGTAAACCTATAGTCATAGGCCACAATGCAAGGGGAAGGGCAGATACCAGCAAATGCAATGGAGGAGAGTTGCATATTACATGAGCCAATATATGTGACCTGGGGAGCTGTATGTTAGCTATTTACCAAGCCTGTCTTGATATCACACCTAGAAACTGAGACTGGAAAATTATGTGTGGTATTACCATAGAAAGACACCCAGGGGAGGCATTATGACACTCCATCCACAAAAATTGGAGAAGGTGGAGGAAAAGATCTGCTTGGAAAGAGGTCTGGGGTTACTGGTTTCACACAGGACATGTGGAAGACCGGGTGAATCCCAAGTGAGGCTGGAAGTGTGAGCTTAACTACCACAGGACTGAACAGGATTGGAAATGAGCCAATAAAATTTGGACCTAGCTTCTTAGAAGGGCAGCAAAATTTCAAGTTACTGGTGGAGAGCCATACCAGGTCACCTGGTTTGAAGGTGGGTCCCTTCCTCCTTTTGTCCTTGCTCTTGTAGCTTCCCATGGACAGAAAAGTAAGTTGGTCCTGTACATTAGGAATAGAGAATTTGGTAGAGCAGTTGCACAGAGTAGTAGTATGGAATCCATAATTGGTATAACACCGGGACCACAAGGTAGCAGAATGTGAGCCATTGTTATACACAAGCTCAGCCGCAAAAAGAAAGGAGACCCAATCATCCTGTGTTGCATCGAAGGTTTGGTTGGTGCATTTATTCTGGCTGTTAGTTTGCAGATGATATCCAGAGGACAGAGAGGAGTGAATCTTTCTTACACATGTTCTGCCAATGTTTTGAGGTAAATTGTACCCCTCAGCCGATACAATATCCCCTGGGACACCATGAAACTTCACCCCCTCTTTAATGGAGGTGTCGGCCAATGCCGCAGCAGAGGGAATGCCTTTCATGGCAATGAAGTGAGCCATCTTCATGAGCCAATCAACCACCAGGAGGATAGAGTTGTGACTCTCAGAAGGCTGGAGCGCCACGATAAAATTCAAGGACAGCAAGCTACATGAGCAAATCAGGATGGGAAGTGGCCAGAGAGGTCCTACAACTTTAGCTTCTGGTCACATGTAGAGCAGGAGGAAACATAGGATCTGCAATCTTTAGAGAGGCTTGGCCACTTGAAGGTCCATGAGAGCATTTCCTGGTTCTTGGAGATAGTATAGTGACTGCAAAGTGGAGCATTATGGCAGGCAGGGGGGACAGCCACTTGTAGATCCTCTGGATCCTAGATCTTGGCTTCGTGTAGGGGTCGGTTGTTGCAGCAAAAAAAGGTTCATTTCAGAAGAAACCAGACAAGTATTGAAAGCCTTCTTGATCTGGAATAACAGATGAGACTAATGAAGGAATTGTGTCAAGCTGAGCAGGAATAGAGGTATCAGAGAACATACAAGAGAGGGCATCAGACTTTGAGGTCAGGATGACAGTTCAGGTGGAAATCAAATCTACAAAAAAAGAATGGCAATCTGGCCTGGCGAGGCCTGAGAAATGTTGTGGTCCCTAAATACTCGAGGTTCTTGTGGTCAGTTTAATTAAGTATACGGTTAGCTGCTCCATCTAGCAAAAGTGTCGCTCCTCAAGGGCCACCTTGATTGCAATTCCCTGTTGCCAATATCATATTTCTTCTCTGCTAGGGACATTTTCTGGGACACAGGGTGGCCAAGATCCTTTAGGCCAGATCATTGGGAAAGGACTGTGCCTACCATGCTTTTCTGAGGCATCCAGAGGGTTTACTATGTAAATGAATTTGCAGTGGAATTTGGAAAGCCCAAGGAAACGTTGAACCAATTTAGTATTGGAAGTAGCGGACCAGTGCAAGACAGTGGGCACCTTCTTGGGGTCTATAGCGATTCCATTAAGAGAAATAAAAAGTCCCAAGAAGTGGATGGTTCTCTCCCTGAACTCGCATTTCTGCAGCTTGGCATAGGGTCAATGGGTATGAAGATGGGCCTAGTAGTTATCCAAGTAGACCACCATAAAGATGTCAATGAAGTTCTGGAAAATTACATTTACCAAATGTTAAAAAGTTGCAGGAACATTACAAAGGTCGAAGGGCATGACAGGATATTCAAAATGCCAAATCTGGAAAGTTGTCTTTCACTCATTCCCCTCACAGATTCTTATCAGGTTGTAAGCTCTTCAAAGCTTGTGATATAGCAAAGATTCTGGCATAGTCCAGGGGAAGTGGGTAGTGATTTTTGATGGTGACTTTATGGAGTGATCAATAATCAATACAAGGATGAAGGGAAGTGGTCCTTTTTCTCCACAAAGGAAAAACCTGCTCCTGCAGGAGAAGGGGACAGTTTGATAAACCCCTTATTCGTGTTCCAGCGATAGAATCCTTAAGAGTTGCCATTTCAGGTTCAGACAGAAGATAGATCCAACCACAATGGATCTTGGCACCGGAAAGGAGCTTGATAGGCCAGCTATAGATGCAATGAGGAGGGAGAGTATCTGGCCCTTTATTGTCAAAGACATCTAAAAAATCATAATATACATGGAGAATATCTTCTTTCTTTCCTGTATCCAGACACAGGAGATTTCCGGGACTGGAGAGGCAAAATTGACAACATTAAGAGTAGAAGGCAAGGAATTCTTGACGGCCTAGAGGGGTGACCTTGACCAGAAAGGGAGGCCAAGATGTTTGGTGAGAGACTCACCGAGAAAGCAAGAACAAGCACCAGAGTCCACGATGACTGTGATTTCAAAAGCCTTTTCATGACCCTGTAATGTTAAAGGAAGAGAGATATGTGAGGACAAAGGTAATGGAGCAGGGACAGTTGTCCTCTTTACCAGAAGGTCTCACAGGGCAGTTGTGTAGGAGGTCCCCACAGTATAGGCAAAGGTTCACCCATCAGTAGGCCTTCTTCAGTGGGTCGGCTCAGGCCCAGCTGCATTTCTTTAGGAAGGTCTGGAGATACTGCAGGTGTGGTCCCTTGAAGATACAGATGATGAGAAGAGAATTAGCCTAGGGGGGTGATGGGTTCCTGACTTTTCCAAATTCTATGTTAGATCACTTAGATTTGGGGATTCTGACTTGGGCAAGCTCATCCTTTAACTGTTCAGGGAGTCCCAGACGAAACTGATGCTTGAATGTAGGGCCATTCATTGGGTGTCTATGCTCCACTAGTTAAAGTCAGAGATATCTTCTTCTACCCAAGTTAAACCTTGGCATGGATTTACAAGGCTCAGTGGTAGGTGCTCAATGGGGGAGGAGGGGTTGTTATAGAGGCCGGCAAGGGCATCAAAGGGGGAAGAGACATCAGTCAGAATTCCACTCACCACGAGGCGGAATGCCCAAGTTTGCAGTTCCTCATTGGGAATGGGTGTGTTTATCCAGGAAGGTTCTAGGGCAGAGGGGAAAATAGGGGAAACGGGCACTTCAGAAGACCCAAAACTGACCATGATCCACGAGAATTGGTCAGGCAGATGTATCCTAGGTCCCAGTGTGGTGGAGACAGCAGCAGAAGATCTGGCTGAAGGTGAGGTAGAAGGGAGTAAGGTCTGGAGGCGACCCTCAAGCTGGAAATACAACCTGTGCACTTTATTTACAGAAATTGTAAGCTCTAAAACTTGCTTATGAAGCTCATCGAGCAGAGAATGGTCTCTAGTAGCCATCTTCATGACTGGGTCTTGCTGTTATGGCAAGACACAGGCTCACCAGAGCCATGGAGTCTAAGTACCAGACGGTTTTCACCAGAGTTCCTGAATGTAGTGATGGGTTTTGCTGCCTGCTGATATCAGATCATAGCCTTCAGGATCACCCTACCCCATCGAGAATGGTATAAGGAGAATGGTCAGGTCTAGGCAGAGGTCAGCAATGGGAGAGGCAGGTTTAGGCAGATGTTTGGGTCTAGGCAGAGGTCAGCAATGGGTAGGATAGCTGAATGGTCAGGTTCAGGTGGATGGTCGGGTCGGGTCCAAACAGAGGTCCTAATTGGGCAGCAGGCAAGACGTTTGCACACTAAGCAGAGTAACTGGTAAGAAGACCCAGCACCGGCCACTTTCAGGGCTGGTGCTTAAGTGCACCTTGGATAAGGGGACCCACCCAGCATACTTTCAGGGAGATCTGGAATTCCTGGCAGGGGTCCCGTGAGCACCATAAGAGCTACTGCCAGAAATGATGACAGTGCCACCAGAAGTTCTAATTTCATGGAGATCTGGAATTCCTGGCAGGGATTCTTTGAACACCTTTAGCACTACTGGCAGAACTCTGTAAACATTGCAATGCTAAAGACTTACCTACTGCAGTGCTCACAGTGGAGACACCAAGTGGAACTGTAAAGGATGTCATGGGAGTGGTTAAATGGTCTTCTGCTGTATTGGGAACTGTGGAGGAAAGAAGAGGGAGCCAGTTCCCAAAATGTGCTGAACTCAATGCTTTTACAATTTTGCCTGAACTTGAGGGTGGTTGATAAGTGCTGCACATTTGTTGGATCCCAATTTGGCAAATACTTGGAGACATGTAAACATGTAAAAGTGATAAACAGGGTACTGCAGGAACCAGAAGTTAGCCGGGTATACCCCCATTTTGCAGTATATCACGACTTACATTATTATCTAAAAATAAAATGGGAGCAGGTTGTGGATGTATTGGTCTCACCCATTCTCATGAGTTGTCTAGTCATTTAGTGGTAGAAAAAACAAAAGATTGGATTGATAAGCTTTTTTTTCTGGCCCGGTATTCACAAAGAAGTATTGTACATTATAAGTTATAACTTTTCCCTTCACCCTAATCCCCAAGCTATGTTTGCCTTTTTATACCACAACTGCACTGGGATCAGTCCCCCAGAAACCAGTTTGAATTTGGTTGGAGAACCAGACTTCATTCCACAACAACTGAGACCTTCACCAGTCGGTTCTCACTAGATGGTTCATTAGAACTTAGACTAATTTAATTGAACTAACTGACTTGCTTTTTGTGTGCAAAACGTATTGATCCTTAACCCCAATGAACGCTCCGGGCTGCTGCGTCAGCACTGTTTTATACCTTAACATTGTGTTCTGTTTGAATGCCTATTTGAAAACAATAATATTTTGTGAAAGAAGGTGAGTACAGCCGTCTACAGTTCACTTTATATTTAAAGTCTACATATGAGGAAACTTCTTCTGTCCTAAACATAATTGTGGAATTCAGTACTGGCATCATTTAAAAACCAAGAAGATATTATTTGATTTCAGTTTTAGGCAGTTGCGGACACTAGGCATGCTGCACATTCTCCAAAAACTATATCATAGTAGACAAGGCATGTGTAGTATGCCCGGTCCTTTTGTCCAGATGCCACTTCCCCCCTTCCACACTTGCCATAAATACAGAAATTTTGAAATAACTGCCAAGAGTTGCTGTGTAAATACAATAGTGACATTGATCAGAGGGAGATAGAGAGATACAAAGTAACATTGTATATAAACATTGGACAGACGGGGGAGATAGAGAGATACAAAGTAACATTGTATATAAACATTGATCAGAGGGAGATAGAGAGATACAAAGTAACATTGTATATAAACATTGGACAGAGGGGGGAGATAGAGAGATACAAAGTAACATTGTTTATAAACTTTGTTCCTTTTTGTGTATATAACTCATCTGCAAATCTAAGGGATGAGCTTTGATCTGATAATCATTTCAGTTAAAGGTACCTGGAAATATTAAACAATGTATATATTTTTTTTTATAAAATGTGTTGCTAATTAACACTTATTACCCATCGGAATAATCATCCCCAATTTCCTTCTGCCGTTTACTATTATTTTCCTGTTAATGTTTTTATTTGTTTTTGTATCCATGACTGTTTTAGCTTTTTGTCTTTCGTATCTACTTTGTTGGTTATTTTTATTTTTTTAGAGTTACAAAGTTTAAAAAAAACACATTTATTTCATCTGTAAATAACTTTGCGATGCTTTGTATCAGAATCCTAATGTTAGTGTCGTGTTATACAGGACGTATGATACAATGACATTCATACATTTCATCTCCAGTAACAATGTTTCTTCTCACTGACACGGATCAGAGGAGAAAACATCTTTATTTTGCTGTTTTGTTTCTTCTTTTGTCTCCGGATTGTAACAAGAAAAGCCGAGAAGGATATTTGTATCACGTCCTTGTCTTGTTGGTGAGTGAAGCGGCTCCGGTCCATGGGGAGGGTACAGGTGTGAGGTCTGAAGTGGAGAATTGTCGCTCTCATCGTCTTATTTGGGGTTTTATTTTCCACCATAATGACACCTTTAGTATAATGTTCATTTCTACCAATTAGGAAACAAAACTCCGGATGAGAAACCGCAGAGGAGAAAAGACTGGAAGGTGAAATCATCATTTCCTGCGGGAAATACAAATAAAACCTCGCTGTGACATTTCTGTCTCCGGTGTGATATCAATACATTGCAACAGCGGCAATATTCAATGATTTCATATCACGTGTATCTGAACCTGAGAACAGGGAGACAATATATTGCAGCTCAGCAGTCACTGGATTTGTTGGTTTTGGGGCATATATTTCTTTTTTTTAGGCTTTTTTCTTTCCACCTGGTAATCTGGTAAGTAACACATTTCCTGTCCTAGAGTGACAACACTACATACTAGGAATGCACCGATACTGATACTGTATTTGGGCAAGTATTTGTACTCAACCAAATGCTCTGATACTTACCTCCAATACCGGAACTTCCGATCAGAGGGAGATCTTCCCCTGGCTGCAAGTGCCGAGGGAGCATGAAGCCAATTAGGAAGTTGGGCGGCAAGTAATGACCCTCTTTCTGGCTTCCTGATTGGTCAGGAAGCCAAGATGCCTATGAACAAGTAAAGCAAGCTTCCTAGCCAATCAGGAAGCCGGGAGGCGGGTCTTGATGTGCTACCCGGCTTTCTGATTGTCTAGGAAGCCGCCTTCACTTGTTGCTAGGCAGCCTGGTTACCTGACCAATCATGCAGCCAGACAGTACCTCATGACTCACCGCCCGGCTCCGTATTGGTCAGGAAGCCAGGCAGCCTCAGCAAGTGAAGCTGGTGTTCTTTCGCTAGAACACCAGCTTCACAGGGCAATCAGAAAGCCGGGTCATGATCCGGCATCCAACTTCCTGATAAACTGGGGACACGGTACTCGGTAACGGTGAGTACCAAAAAAAAAAGTATCAGTACTCGTACCTTATGCCGAAAAACTGGTATGGGTTCATCCCTGCTACATACTGCACTGTATCTATGGAGGAGCAGTGTTGTCACCCTAGGACAAGAAGTGTGTTATATATACAGAAAACAAGATCTAACAGCGGTACACTCCTCCTCCGCCAGTCACAGCCAGCAGCCAGAGATGCCATAGCGACTCGGGCGGCCCGCACGGCATCAGGGGGATGTCCTGGCCGGGCCCCCTTGTGCCCCGGCCCCATAGCGGCCACCTGGGACGCCATGGTGATTGTTACGTCACTGGGCTCAGCCCGGCACTGCTCAGCCCGACACGAGGAGAGGGTCACCTGTTTGGATCGGCGCACGGAGTTGTTTCGGCGCACGGTGCTCTGCCCTTCACATTGTGCTGGATTTGGGGCTGTTGCAATACAAGAGCACATCGTTCGCACTTTCTATATCACATATACTGTATGTATGCATTGGACTGACACTAAGGTGGACTCGGAACTCTCAGAATTGAATGCCGCACTTTATCTGGCACATGAATGCACTCTATGCCCGGTCACTGGCGGGATTCATTTTGTGAAGCATCGAGATTGATGTACAGCGAAGCTCACGGTTTTCTTCTCACTTTCTTTCTTTATTCATTGAAGTGATTTGTTTTTGTAGCTCATTTGGGTATTTTACACATTGCTGGGATCTTATATATATATACATAGCGCCAGGGGCGTAACTAGAAATCACAGGGCCCCATAGCAAAATTTTGTATGGGGCCCCGTGATTGCTAGTTATGCCACTTGCAGAGCCAACCTGAGAGTGACCCTGCATAGCCCACCATAGACTCTCTATCGTGGGCTCTGCAGGGTCTCAGATTGGCTGCACACCTTACCTGTCAGCGGCGCGCTGTCCGGCTCCGTGGTCGCCGGGCCCCGCCTCCTCTTCCGTCCCCGGGCCCCACCTCCTTCTATCGACGCGCCCGCCTCCTCTTACATCACTGGCCCCACCTGCTCTTAGGACGCTGGCCAGTGATGTAAGAGGAGGCGATAGTGCGCATGGCCTCCTCCGCAGCTGCTGGCTGTCACTGACTAAGCAGCAGCTGTGAGGAGGAACGCACCGCTGCACAGATCACTGACAGGTTGTCAGTGATGTGTCCAGCGGCGTGTTCCTCCTCACAGCCCCCAGTGACAGCCAGCAGCCTGAGATGCTATAGCGACACAGGCAGCCCGCACAGCATCAGGGGGATGCCCTGGCCAGGCCCCCCTGTGCCCCGGGACCCATATTGGCCACCTGGGTCGCTATGGTGATTGTTCCGCCACTGCACCACCCCCTTCTCTCGACCCAATTCGTGGCGGCAGTTGCAGTGGGGGCATTCCCCACCCCTTTGTGACGTAAAGCTGAAGGGCAGGACATGCGCCTCCTTGCAAATGATTGGTTCGGGAGGAGGTGGCAGTCAGTTTCGAGCAGGCTTGTACAAACTAGGTGCGCACCAAACCCAGCCTGATCACTACTAGCGATTGAAACAGACCACGCCTCTAAATCTAAAAAAGCCACTCCCACTCCTACCATCAATATGACCAATATGGAAACAAATTAGGAACAAAAGCCACACCGGGGCACATGGCCTGGGGACGATTTGGTGCACCTTACTCGGGTCAGAAACCATCACTCCAAAAATGTCACAGTCAGCTAGTAGAGTTTATAAAAAAATATATTTTGCCGAGAGCCAAAAGGTGACCCACCCCCCTGGAGACCACTGGGGCAATGGCATAGTCGTTACAATAACTTGTGAGATGGCTCAGTGGGAGGTTTCAATCAGACAAAGCCAATCTCAAGGTGGGCAGCTGTGTTATCTATTTAGCTAACTCTTAGTGCTCTAGGAACCCTTTGCCGTATACAGCGTGTGCGTGTATGTGTGTGCGTGTGTGTGCAATGTGTGTGTGTATGTGTGCATGCGTGTGTATGTGTGTGCGTGTATGTGTGTGCGTGTGTGTGCGTGTGTATGTGTGTGCGTGTGTATGTGTGTGTGCGTGTGTATGTGTGCATGCGTGTGTATGTGTGTGCGTGTATGTGTGTGC
>NW_017308535.1:151319-158250 GCF_000935625.1 Nanorana parkeri
CTTTCTTTCTTTATTCATTGAAGTGATTTGTTTTTGTAGCTCATTTGGGTATTTTACACATTGCTGGGATCTTATATATATATACATAGCGCCAGGGGCGTAACTAGAAATCACAGGGCCCCATAGCAAAATTTTGTATGGGGCCCCGTGATTGCTAGTTATGCCACTTGCAGAGCCAACCTGAGAGTGACCCTGCATAGCCCACCATAGACTCTCTATCGTGGGCTCTGCAGGGTCTCAGATTGGCTGCACACCTTACCTGTCAGCGGCGCGCTGTCCGGCTCCGTGGTCGCCGGGCCCCGCCTCCTCTTCCGTCCCCGGGCCCCACCTCCTTCTATCGACGCGCCCGCCTCCTCTTACATCACTGGCCCCACCTGCTCTTAGGACGCTGGCCAGTGATGTAAGAGGAGGCGGGGTTGCTCTTAGGTGGGCCCCACCTCCTTCTTCACTGCGGCGGTGCGAGAACTCGATCGAACACCGGTGTAACCGGCCTCTTCTGCCGCCTCGGAGCTGTGTCAGTGACAGCCAGCACCCTGATATGCCACAGCGGCCCACACGGCATCAGAGGGATGCCCTGGTCGGGCCCCTCTGTGCCCGGGCCCCATAGCAACCGCCTGGGTTGCTATGGCGGTTGTTAAAATATCATTGTTATTATGGAAGAGCGAGGATGCTTTGAGCATAGCGGCTTTCTATCTCGCCCCAATTGTGGGAGTCCTGAGCGCGGAATGTTATTGTATTACTATTTTACTCAGGCTTGTCATCACACCAGCCTTGCCTGCCCTCCACGCCCGTCCTACATAGATTAGCAGGCAAATAAGTGACTTTAGTTACCTGCAGAACTCACAATCTACACACAATGTATACATTTAAATACGATGGTGACGCCCAGAGCCGTAGCTCGCTCCTTTTGCTCCCCGAGGCAAGAACAGAAAATTGTCCCCCCCCCCAACAGACATGTGCGGTATGTGATGTCATGCGCCCCGCCTCCAGGGTGGAGTCTTTGCACATGTCTAGTAATATGTGAGTGTGTGTGTGGGGGATTTTGTTTTTTGTTTTTGTTTACTGTTGGGGGGCTTCGGGGGAAATATCTGGGATCTTAACAGACCCCTAGTAGAGACAAAGATCACCAGCACTCAGCGATATCTTTCAATATGTCCATTTAATTGGACAAAGCGTCACAGTAACAAAAGCCAACGTTTCGGGGCCACATAGGGTCCCTTCCTCAGGGCGGAGGGTTCCTCTGTCTATCCCTAAACAGACCCCTGAAATTTCCCTTCTGAAATAAAAAAAAGAGATGGAGGACACAGAGTCCTCGGCCCATACAGGGGGGGGGGAGAGCAGCGGGGATCGGAGGGGAAGGTGGAGCCTGTGTCCGCTCCTCTCCTCCCTGCCGAGCTACGGCTGTGTTGGCCGTCTGGCACCCCTGTTGCCTATGGCGCCCTGTGCTCACCATGGCAACAGGGGCGAGGGGGTCCTGGCTGCGCCGCCTCTCAGATGCGCCTGATGCGAGTGCCTCACTCTCCCCATGGTAGCTACAGCCCTGGTGACGCCTTCATACCAAGCATCTACCCAAATGTATAAGTAAATCACCATTAGTTTGATACTCTGGTACTTTAGTACTCTGAACTGTCTGGAAGCACGACGGGTAGGGACTTCTCCTCCTTAGTACACCGCTGGTTATATCATTGCTGAGTTATTGGATTTCCTAATGAAAATGTATAAATGGGACTTTTCTTGGCTGCATAAAAACCCGATGTTCTGGAATCAGATCCTTTTATTCCCACAAACTTCCATCTCATAAATGATGATATCCTCCGTTCATAGTCTGCGTGTCATCGGATAATTCAATCTACACCTGACGTCACCCTAAGGACACTGAACAGGCTCCGGCCTTGTAATGCAAGCACCAAGCGGTGCCTTTCACCCTCTTTGAAGCTCTCTCTCTTACAGCCCAGCAGACCTGAAACCTCAGACCATAATAATCTGCAATGTTCAATATTTCAATGATTGCTGAATGGTCGACTTCCACTGACAGAGAGGAACAGCAACGCACAATCACTCAGGGGCAGGGGCAGAGCCTGGATGTGTAGCAATAAAAATGTCTGCGCCCCCCCCCCCCCCCACACACCCCTACACTATGTACAAAATAGAACTACCAAATATTCCATTATACTAATGTAATACCGGGTACATCTGTGTTCCTCTGACTGGGATAAACCATAAGGAGGAATATGTTATTTCCGGAGTCTGTGACTGATGGTTGTCGGCTTTGAAGTTAAAATGAAATTGACTAAAGAGGAGACAACGTTTCCTGCCGATCGGCCGACCTTGACTGGTACCCGATGTTCTCTGCAAGTTTATGAAGATTTAAAGATGAAACAAATGAAATGATTCCTTTTATACATCGACTCTATACAGCGAGGACGGGTTTCATTTCCTCAGATTCCTCTTCTTTCTACTTCCTGATAAGAACTCTCGATGGTTCCTCTCTGGTCTCAGCAGGATAATATAACATTTCGGCAGGAATATACAGCTCAGCAGTCCTGCACTGGAGGCCAGGATAGCGAATATCTGAACAGCCACAGTGTATTTTCCACTGGTGCTCAGATAGGCCGGGATGAAGGAGATCCAGACGCAGCAGAAGACCAGCATGCTGAAGGTGATCAGTTTGGCCTCGTTGAAGCTTCCCGGGAGGTTCCTCGCCAGGAAGGCCACCAGGAAACTCACCATGGCCAGAGAGCCCATGAACCCCAGAGACATGTAGAAGAATACTTTCTGTCCTTCATTACACTCAAATATTATCTTAGGGCCTTTGGTGTTCAGCACGGGAAAAGGAGGGGACCTGTATAGCCAAAGTGTACACATGCTGATCTGCAAAATAGAACAGATCCCAACAACATTACGAGGGATGGTGGGACCGAGCCATTTCCTCAACGGACTGTTCAGCCTGGTAGCCTTAAAGGCGAGGATCACCATGATAGTCTTGGCCAGGACCGAGCAGATGCTGATGGAGAAGACCACACTGAAGAAGGTTTGTCTCAGGAGACAACTGAAAGGGGACGGTTGACCAATGAACACCAGACAGCAGAGGAAGCAGAGAATGAGAGACACCAGCAGGATGAAGCTCAGCTCCCTATTGGTGGCTTTGATGATGGGAGTTTCCCGAAACTGAATGAAGATAATTAAGATGCAGAGCGTGAGGGTTGACAACATGAGAGATGTTAACAGCAGCATGATTCCCAATGGTTCATTGTATGAGAGGAACTCTATAATCTTTGGGTCACACCTATCCTTCTCCTCATTGGGCCACTGATCGGAGGAACATCTGGTACACTGATCCGCATCTAAAAAAAGAATATGGGCATTGTATATGAATGCTCGGGATAAATCTTGTCTTTGGTTGCAGTAATTTATACAGATGTTTTCAATGACATTCTTATCAGTATGTATGTTGTATAATACTCATTTTATAGTTTGTAATAGTATTTGTGGTCGGGTATATATACCGTATAATAGATATAGTGTGGCCTGAGGTGTGCCCGTGGCCACGCTGTTAGGTACACCTAAAAGGGGGCATACCAAATGAAAAGGTGATGGAATTTTAAGTTATGAAGATGGACGGGTGGGTGGGGACAAACGCATCCCCCTCCAACATCAGGCAGGAAAGGGAAGAGGAGGAGTTTAAATAGCCATAATCTCCTCCTACAAATACAGGTTAATAAATGAACCTTCATACATGTCAGTATATTTGCTCATTACATTCATACTATATGGCCAGAGGTTTGTGGCCATCACGCCTATAGGAGCTTACTGGACAACCCTTGGCAGCTATAACAGCCACCGCTCTTCTGGGAAGGCTTTCCACAAGATTCAGCCAAGCGAGTATTTGTGAGGTCCGGTACTGAGAAGACTTGGCTCTCAACTGGAGATCCTTCAAAGGCGTTCAATAGATCTGAGGTCAGGATTCTGGACATTTGAGTGACATAGTAGGCATGGCTGAATAAAGACACAGGTCCATCCAGTTCAATCTATGTCCACATCGAACTGGTCAGACTTTGCCTTTATAGTTCTGGCTTTGTGCACACGGGCACAGGTATGCTGGGATAGTAAAGGGCCCTTTTCCAGGCCATGGTATAGATATTAGCAGTTAGTCACATTCAGCTGAACTTGTCCTGTTGTGTTAGAGGTGTCTCATCATCCAGTAAGGTGCCCTCCACAGTTTAAATGAGTGTTGGTAACTTACCCCGTCCAGCATTTATAGCTGTTTGTGTAAAGGACGTTACTGCAGTCAAGAAATGTGTCAAGGTTGACAGTAATCTACTGTGGTTGTAATGTCCAAGACATGACTAGGGGTGGGAAAACAACAGGTATGAGATCCATATTACTGGATGTGTCTGCTTCTGTAGAATAAGGACTCACTGTGGAGGGGGCAGGACTACCATACTGGACGCTGGTTATATCATATGGATGTTACACAAGTTTTATGGACATATTGATTCCCGCAGTATTACCCGTTTATAAAGAGGAGATCCTTCAAGATGTTGCCTTTGGTATATTGCCCTTTCAACCTACCGATGCTGGCTATAGACCAGATCTCTGACTATGCGTCTTTCCTTTGGACTCATCTCAGCCTGGCTCTTTGGCCCTCTGCGGTGTCCTGCCTAATCTACATGTATGGCTATGGACGTCCTGCCGAGGCTTTGTATGTACTAGGTGACGTCCAATGTTGGACTCTGCATAGAAGAAATATATGTAGAAGGTGACTGATATAGGTGAGGAGCAGTTACTGAGTCTGAACTAACGTCTATGACTCACAAATGACTGAAAGGTGCAGAAACATTGATCATGTGCTGGTATGGTTTTGCTTAACTTTTTTCTACTTAAATTACATTTTTATTTGAAAACTTTGCATTTTAAGCTTAATATTTGGAGAAGGAACATAATCCTTCCATCTCTTGCCAGGGCTTATCCCAGATGGACAGGCCTGGAACAATGCCCATAAAAGATACAAAAACCGATTAACCATCCGTCACCAATTTCAAAGGTTCATCCCCTTCACTCTCTTATACCTGTGCGATTGGACATCTCTCCCTCAGAGCAGGGCACGCAGTCATAGCAGCAGATGGGTCTTCCTTGTAGAGGGGCTTTCCTGTACCCGGGCCGACAGCTGTTACTGCAGACAGAGACTGGCACCTACCAAGGAGACAGAAGCGTCATGATGAGACATGAGGGGAGCAGAAGAATGAAGCTAGCCTTTCATGACATAGGAAGGGGACAGGAATCACTCATGTCAGTTCCAATCTGGAATAAAGCTGGCCATAGGTGGTGAAAAATAGGGGAAATACGTACATAAAACTGCAGTTGTTATTACCCCCTAAGGCCAGACTAGGAGCGGACAAGTCACATGATTGAGAGCAATGCAAAAAAAAAAGTTTAGTGGCAACCACAACTGTGCAGGGGATTCTACTATTTGTTGCCAGAGAATCCTCATTTGGGCCTGTCATGCACTGCCCCGCAGATGTGGGATTGTTGTGACCTGATCTGGCCATTAAGAGCAGGAGACACTCGCCAGTCTATGGTCACCTTTGGTGAATGGAAACATCATGGACATCTCACCCGTGACCATTATAAAGCCACTGCCCACCCATTACCTCTATGATTATGCCCAGGACTGGTTATACTTTCATTGTTCTGGGATCTTCCATAAACGCTCCTCCACACCAAACTGGTCACACCATGTCATTATGGAGCTGACTTTGTACACAGGGGACAGTCATGGTGGAACAGAAAAGGGCCTTCACCACACTGTGACCATGAGGCTGGAAGAGTTCGGTTGTAGAAATGTCTTTTTATGCTGCAACATTAACATCACCTTTCTCTCAGACCTTTGGATGGGGGTTCATGTTCATTGTCATTTTTTTTTATCATATCCTATAAACTTGAAGAAATTGTTTTAAGGGAGAGAAACGTTTAAAAGAGGAAATAAAAACCAAAATGTGTTTAATTACAAAGCAGCAAACGATTACAAGATGAATAATATAATATGGAATATACATCTAGTTATGGAAATGGAATAGTTATGATCTTGTCAGAGGTTTTGTGTGTCTGTGCAGGAACTGTGTAGGAATATAAAAGAAAAAAGGCCCTTTTCCCTTTGTGGGAATGTACCGTCCATCTGCAGCTGAACAGCCCCCTTATCCTCCTATAAGAGCAGAAAAGATTCTGGGACCAGTGGTGCACCTGTTGGAATGTACAACATTTTCATGTACGAAAACTGCCGAACAGCTATCTTCAAATCTTGACTCTGAGAGTGCATTGCTCATCAAAGAAACCAACTGTGTGTTGTTCATGCCTGCAGGAGGCATGGCAAGGGAGATGATAAAGGTGACATTCCTTCATCTGGACAGGACATCAAGCGTTGCACCCTGTGGTGTTGATAGGGGTGTATGCGCATTGGGAAGACACCCTCAAGATATCCGGCTTTGCATATGAAGGTGACCAGTGGCGTAACAATCACCATAGCGACCCAGGCGGCCGCTATGGGGCCCGGGGCATGGCCAGGACATCTCCCTGATGTCATGCGGGCCGCCTGGGTCGCTATGGCATCTTGCTCGGACAGCCAGGCTGCCGGCTGTCACTGGCGGCTGTGAGGAGGAACGCTCCGTTCCTTTTCACAGCCGCTGCTGAGTTGGTGACAACCAGCAGCTTCGCAGGAGGTGGCTGGGCCCGTCATCGGCGGCGATCGAGGAGGCGGGGCCCGGTGATCGAGGAGGCGGGGCCCAGTGACGGAGGAGTCGATCGTGGAGGAGAAGGAGGCGGACAGAGGATCGGGGCTGACAGGTAAGAGGGCTTGACCGCCCACCTGAGACCCTGCAGAGCCTACCATAGAGAGTCTATGGTGGGCTCTGCAGAGTCACCCTTAGGTGGGCTG
>NW_017308535.1:159108-164414 GCF_000935625.1 Nanorana parkeri
GGGCCCGGTGATCGAGGAGGCGGGGCCCAGTGACGGAGGAGTCGATCGTGGAGGAGAAGGAGGCGGACAGAGGATCGGGGCTGACAGGTAAGAGGGCTTGACCGCCCACCTGAGACCCTGCAGAGCCTACCATAGAGAGTCTATGGTGGGCTCTGCAGAGTCACCCTTAGGTGGGCTGTTTGGGTTATCAGGTGGGCGTAACTAGAAATCACAGGGCCCCATGCAAAATTTTGCTATGGGGCCCTGTGATTTATAGTTACGCCCCTGAAGGTGACTGTCCATTGTCTAAAGATCAAAGGACAAGGTGTTGACCTAGGCCAAGGAATGATCTGCAATACGATGGTGCCCCCTGCTGGAGGACTACAGTGCATGTGGACAAATATGAAGGACGATGCCGATTGGCCGAAAGACCTATAAGGGACAGGCGGAATTCTGGGTAAAGGGGTGTCAATTTATGTGTGTGAATGGGTATAAAAGTCCGTGCGCAGCGATATTGCTCTCTCTTGGAGCCCAGCCAGGATATAGGAACCAGAGGACGGACTTGCTGTGTAAAGTATTCTCTTGATTGTCTTATTGTACTTTTGTATCTGTTTGTATCTTTTATTATGTTTAGTTAGACTTGAGTATTAATTAATAAGACCATTGCTTCTTTTAACCATTGTATCGTTATCATCATTGGAAGCAGAGAATAGCAAGTTAGCTTATTTCAGGAAGCCAAGGAAATGTATTTATTACAGCGCCACACATGAAAAACATCTGGGGGAAGAGAGGGGGAAGGTAAGAGGAGAAATCCCCCCAGCTTTCTGCATAGCAAAACAATAAGTTTACTGCATTCTTGTAACTATCATTGTAATCAAATAATGTCAAGTATACCAATATTGTTACACATAGTATAATGTTCTTTCTTACATCAGCGCCCTAATTAGGAAACATTACAGTAGAAAGATTGCGGCCTTGATTGTAACTTTTACACAGCCAGACACAGCAAAGTCTCTATAAAGTCTGCCTGTGTACATTCCCAAACTGACCAAATATAAATTATAGAAACCGATCATCGCTTATGTCCTTCTCATCCCTACATAATCCCTGTATAGATCAATAGACTGAAAATTCTAACAGTCCCCATACAACTGACCATATGGGATATAATTTATCGTATTCATTCTCTTTTCCCTATTTCATCATCAATTGCCTCAGAAGTTTATTCATCCGCACTTCTTACCTGAATGGCATAAAACGTAATCTACTGAGATGGGATCGGGAGCAATTTCTGTTTGATATTAGATGCAGGTCGGTGATCTCTATACTTAGGAAGAGGAAAATGGAGGAAATACGGAAGGATAGAGAGTAGCGGTGAGTCAAGCAGTGAGATATTTAAATTGCATTGAAGAGCTGGAATCTGAGAATAGAAGATTTAAACATTTGATACAATCTGGATTTATTTCTGAGATATTGTATGAGACTTGAACCTGCTGCAAGGATATCAGTTTCCTCCAATCGATGGTGATAGAGCCTATGTATGGAGACCATCTGACTGCAGAAAGATACACATTGGGTGAGGAGTCATTATTGTAAGAATTATATGATAGACTTTTATTGGATAGAGGATGACTAAAGGTTACGTTTTAGGTCATTGGGGCCTCAGAAGACGCTCAGATGAATAAGTCCATCGTCCTTGGAAAGAGGTATGGAGCTATTTTCCTCAGAGTAATGAAAGATTCAATTGATAACCAGAAGGTTTCATATACAGTATATTGCGGTCAATGTCCTTAAAGATGAAAATAGAGGTTTCCCAAATTTGAACAGCTCTTGCAGATATCAGGGCCATATACGAAGCCACCAAACTCTAACAAGACGATAGAACGGGTGGTAGGGTGTCAGCATCACTTACCTGATCATTCCAGAGGATGGCGCTGAAGTTCAGGCTGATCATCTCACCCAGTTTGGCTTCAGGGTCAATCATCCCTACTTTCACCAGGTTGAAGCTGTCATTGGGGAACTGCATGTTGAAGACACCAAAGGGAGCGGGAAGGTCCCCCTGGGCATTAAACTTTATCAGCTCCCCGAACTTCGAGTGGAAACTGGTTTTCTTGAGGTAACGGAGGACCTGTTATATTTTGGATACCAAAAACATCTTGAAAATGTATACTTGTAAAGCCCAACTGTTACAAAATATAACAAATCTTCCCATTTCCCCGGCTGATGAAGGATTTAAAACAGAACTATGACCCAACCTTTTTTTGGCCATAGTTCTCTTTAGGATCATAAGATGACATTTACTATGTCCTCCTGTGACCCAAAACTCGGCATATAGTAGGCTATTGGCCGCTGTGGCCGGGAAAGATCCTGACAATATTGCCGGGATCCACCCAACTGCCTGATTGACAGCTGGCTCTGCCTGTCTAGAGGCAGAGTCAGCTGTGCCCGCCCCCTCCCACATCCATCCCCTTAGTCATCATTGGAGGCCACTAGACCACTGGTTGCCACAGGACCATGGAGTAAGGTCATTGAGTATATGTAAAGGGTTCAATGTTGTTATTCCGTCTCTTCAATTGTAGGGCTAATAAGCAAGCTGTTATCAAAACAAAATGAATGGGAGGCCGGGCACTGCTATGGGGGACATGTGTCATAACATTTCTTTTTCTGGTTCAAAAGTTTTTAATACATTTTAATGAATAAATGAAAGGTATGCACTGTGTAGCACACAATTTACAATGAATCATCAGCTCTCCGTAACAGGACCAGGACAAAGGCTAAACAGTGCATTATGGGTAGATAACAATTTCTGGCCAATATCAGCCAATCGTCTACGATTCAGCCTGAATGCGAATCCCGGTGATCCACCTCAATCCCAGGTTACGGCAATTTGAACATCATTCCTCGTGGATCTGGGTGGACAGATTGACTTGAGGGATTATTGTGTCCTTTAGTGGTGATATTTTCCCATAGTACTTTGTGTCTCCTACAACTCCTGCAAGACCATCACAAGGCGTCACTCACAGATGGACTACCGAATGATGATAATGGGACGGATATCTAAAGTGTTTGCCACCACATATGTCTCAGTAATGCCCGGAGCAACGTTTCTACATTCTCTCTATTATCACTTTCTGTGCATTGTACGGGTTGTGTCAGTGTTGTAATAATTCCAATTCATGAATAATGTGTTATAATCTGAACCAGCCAATCAGCAATCAGCTTATACTTACAATGTGTGTTTAGGTTCTTTTTTTATAAAAGCTGTTGTATGAATGCAAAGTGTAACCGTCATGGTTCAAGAAGCCGTCTGTAACTCACCTTCCAGTGTTGGGCCTCATTAATATGTCCACATGTCCCATGATCATGAAACCAATTGGATCCGGTGTTACAGCCAAGGAGTGAGTGCAGAGCATGTGCATAGGCATACACAGCCAGGGAGGCATGATAAGTGTAGCTGGGATCATTGGTTTCAAATAATTGCGCGACCTTACTGCCCAGTTCTTCCTCCCCAGTGCAGGTCGCCTTTATATCGGGAGTGTTTGACCGCTCACTATCTCCAGCAGTCCACTGGCAGCTGAAAGCTTTCTCCCAAAATGGCCTAATAAATGGATATCTCACATGGCCAGTTGGGTGAAGGTTCAGAAGGAATTCCTCAAACCCCGGCATGGTGCCAGTATGGGGACTGAGTCCAATTGTCCCATTTAGAACCTTCCAGGTTTTCCTGGAGAAAGCTTCAACAGAAAGTCCAAAGTAGTTGGAAGTAATCAAAATTTTCCCAGTAACTCCCTCATCATACAAAGCTTCTAGCAGGGCCTTCATATGGACGTCCGGGCTGTGCACAACAATCACACTGACGGAGCTTCTTTTAATGACGTCCACCACTCTCTTGATTTGTTCATCTGAATAACTCTGGGGGACCTTCTCAAGAAAAGCAACACAGCCTCCGTTCCTCTTTATCCTAGCCTGTATAATCTGTCCACCCTGATGGCTAACATCGTCGTCTGCCACCAACATGCCGACCCAAGTCCAACCAAACTGGCCAACAAGGTCACCAAGAACCCATATCTGAAGTAAGTTGGGTACCGTGCGAAGAAATGATGGGAATAACACTTTATTGCTGAGAGTTGGAAAGGTAGCCCCAAAACTTATCTGTAAAGGGATTAGCAGAGTGAGGAAGGATTCAAATGTATTAGAATGTATGTCCATACCTTCCTGCTCTAATGCCAGCCATTCCTCCCCACTGACTATCCTGGGGTCACAGGGACTGGAAGTTATGGAAAAACTCCCCATGATGGGGGTCATAGAGAGAAACATTAGACCATGTGTTTCAGTATTACAGATGGGTGGTTATCTGTATGCCAAGGGTGCAGTCAGTGTCCATGCTGGATGGAACATCAAGCAATTATAGGCCAGACTACATGAAGAGTGAGTTGTTTCCACTGGAAGACTACAGACAACCGCCCACTCCTCCTCACAAATCTCCCCTCCTTAGTCTCCAAGACTCTGCTCTTTCGTGGTTTTCCTTATATCCATCGCAGCACACCTTCACTGTCACCTATAACTCTACCTCCACCTCTCCTCGCCCTCTATT
The DNA here is from genome assembly GCF_000935625.1 of Nanorana parkeri. Taxonomy (NCBI): domain Eukaryota; kingdom Metazoa; phylum Chordata; class Amphibia; order Anura; family Dicroglossidae; genus Nanorana; species Nanorana parkeri. The sequence continues at coordinate 163,679 of NW_017308535.1, forward strand.
AGTAGGGGGCCCCCCAGGGCTCTGTCCCCGGACCCCTTCTATTCTCTATCTACACCTCCTTCCTTCCTGGGTCAGCTGATAACCTCACAATACCATCTCCATGCCGATGTCAAATCTATCTCTCTATTACTCAGCTCAGCCCCCTCGTTCTCATCGGGCATCACTAATTTACTAATGGCATCTCAGTGTGGATGTCGCATCTCTTCCTTCAAACTCAATCTTTCAAAAACTGAGCTCATGATATTTCCTTTATTTACCCCGTGTCCCCTCCCCCGACTTCCCCATTGTGAGCAGTAACACAATTATCAGAACCTCAACACACGCCAAGGTGCTATGTGTAATCCTGGACTCTGACGTCTCCTTCAAGCCCCAATCCAATCACTGACCAAATCTTAATTTCCGCAACAGTTCCAAAATTCGTCCCTTTATAACAAACGACACCAGAAAGCTTCTAATTCATTCTCTAGTCATCTCATTGCCTCAATACCTGCAACTCCTTTCTCATTGGCCGACCTCTACGCAGACTATCCCTCCTTCAGTCTACCATAAATGCTGCCGCCAGGCTCATCCACCTCACCAATCGCTCACTGGCTGCCACTCCTCTCTGCCATTCCCTCACTGGCTTCCGTCCCTCACCTCTCTCTGCCAATCCCCCCACCGGCTTCCATCCCCCAGCCCTCTCTGTCAATCCCACCACTGGCTTCCATCCCCCAGCACTCTCTGCCAGTCCCTCCAC
>NW_017308535.1:164432-165953 GCF_000935625.1 Nanorana parkeri
AGAGAGCAGAGTGATGACCTCATTAGCAAGGAGTGTTCTTTTACCGTCAAAATAGCATGCAGTGGGAGGTTTGGTGGCCAAGATGTATTCATGAACATCAAGAAAAGTCACCTATCTAGCCATGCTGTCTAGTTAGGGTGGCTGGATCACAAGCCAAGCTACCGGCACAATGTATTAGCATCAATTACCCCATTCACAACATCTAGAATTCTTATATACCTGTGGGAAATGGAAGACGCCAGTTATCTGGGCAATAGGAATAGATAAAAAGGAATACTGGTCTCCTACAATCCCGACCATGGCTGAAGATGTGTGACAGTTATATCCCGGTATGGGGTTTCCAAGTCCTGACAGCAGGGACAGAACTCCTTCCACAACCACAGGCTCTGACATACAAGAATCCAATACAGTGAAGCCAAGAGTGATATTAGGCAGCAGGTCGGGAGAATTGTTAATTTCTTCCACTGTAAACATGAGGCCCAGAACATCCCGATAGTAACGCATGTGGAACCTGCAGGAGATGAGAGAAGGTCCAGAGGTCAGAGAATACATTGCATTATGTCAGCTGTACACACGGCCATTGTTCCTCTCCTCTCTGCACACATATGGATGAAGGATAGAAGACAGAGGAAGAGGAGAGGAGGAGGAGAGGAAGAGGAGAGGAGAGGAGGAGAGGAAAAGTAGAGGAAGAGGAGAGGAGGAGGAGAGGAAGAGGAGAGGAGAGGAGGAGAGGAAAAGTAGAGGAAGAGGAGAGGAGGAGGAGAGGAAGAGGAGAGGAGAGGAGGAGAGGAAAAGTAGAGGAAGAGGAGAGGAGGAGGAGAGGAGGAGTAGAAGAAGAGGAGAGGAAGAGGAGAGGAGGAGAGGAAGAGTAGAGGAAGAGGAGAGGAAGAGTAGAGGAAGAGGAGAGGAGGAGGAGAGGAAGAGTAGAGGAAGAGGAGAGGAAGAGTAGAGGAAGAGGAGAGGAAGAGTAGAGGAAGAGGAGAGGAAGAGTAGAGGAAGAGGAGAGGAAGAGGAGAGGAAGAGTAGAGGAGGAGAGGAAGAGGAGAGGAAGAGGGGAGGAGGAGAGGAAGAGGAGAGGAAGAGGAGAGGAGGACAGCATATAGAACACTCGGTCTCTATCTCTATATTGGGTTCTAATACTCACAATGCTGAAAGTAATACTCCGCCTAGATGACTAAGCCCATGTGTGGGTGGGGAGTTTGGCTTTCTTAGTTAGCAATAATATAACAATAATATAATATTGCAATAATGCCCCCCCCACCCCCTCCTCAGTGTCACTAATCTACTAACTGACATATCCGTCATATACTTCTTAAAACTCAATCTTGCAAAAACTGAGCTCATTATCAGAGTTATTCACAGAAGGGGGAAGAGTTTGGAGAAGGCCGGAGAAGTGAACGGTCTAGGATAACATCGCTGAACTGGAAAGTGAGCTGAGTTGGAGACTTTTTCCAAATCAACTATTTTGTCCTAAATTGTTCACTTCTCCAAACTCTTCACCCTTTTGTGAATAACCCCGTA
>NW_017308535.1:165975-169898 GCF_000935625.1 Nanorana parkeri
AATGCCAAGGTGCTAGGTGTAATCCTGGACTCTGACTTCACCTTTCTGCCCCACAACCAATCACCATCCAAATCCTACCGCCTTCACCTCCGTAACATCTCCAAAATACGCCCCTTCCTCAAAACTCCACTTCTCTAGAGTCCAGTGGCGGCGCGCTTTACACCACGGCATCCCACGCTTTGCATTGCACTTGGTGATGTGCGGCTTGGATGCAGCTGCTCAGCCATGGAAACCCATTCCATGAAGCTCTCTACGCACTGTTGTTGCGCCAATCTGACGGCCGCATGGAGTTTGGAGGTCTGTAGCTATTGACTCTGCAGACGGTTGGCGACCTCTGCACACTGTGCGCTTCAGCATGTGCCGACCCCGCTCTGTCATGTGACGTGGCCGACCACTTCCTGGCTGAGTGGCTGTTGTTCCCGGTTGCTTCCACTTTGTTATAATCCCAGTAACAGGCGACCGTGGCGGAATATTTAGTAGCCGGGAAATGTCACGGACGGACTTATTGCGCAGGTGACAACCTATCACGGCACCACGCTTGTAGTCACCGAGCTCCTGAGAGCGACCCGTTCTCTCACCGATGTCTGTAGAAGCGTCTGCATGCCGAGGGGCCTCATCCTATACACCGGGGGCCACGGAGGGGATTGGAGGACCGGAATCACATGATTTGGAGGGAGAGGGGCCCAATACTTTTGGCAATATAGAGTATATATGTGGATTACCAACAGAGTTTTTATAATATCTTAATACAAAATTTGATTTTCAATATCACATTATCTTTGTGAAAACTCTATATTGTGGTTTGTGACATCTTTGAAACCCCCATTGTTACAGATTTTGTTATAATTTATAGGGTTGTGATGTCAGACGCTTTGGGGATCCTGCCAACTTTTTGAATAAATCCTTACCATCCTGTGCTGAATTGTATTGTAACTGTAATTTATTCCTCATATTGTAAAGTGCTGCGCAAACTGTTGGTGCTAAATAAATAAATGAATAATAATAATAATAATAATTAGGGATGTCCGAATACCACTTTTTCAGGACCAAGTACAAGTACAAGTACTTCCCGATACTTTTTTTTAAAGGGACAGGTGACTTTAAATGATCCCTAATACAACTACATGTTATGTACTATGGATCATGATTGAACCTATTCATGTTAGCAGGGTAGAATTGTAACTCTATTGCTGGAGTGTAGTGGAGGTGTGTGCTGTATACAGGTGAAACTCGAATAATTAGAATATCGTGCAAAAGTAATTGCAGTAATTGCTGCAAAAGGGGCCCAAACCAAGTACTGAGTACATATGCATGCTTGTACTTTTCAGAGGTCCGATATTGTTCTATGTACAATCCTTGTTTTATTGATTGCATGTAATAATCTACTTTTTTGAGGTTGTGGATTTGGGGTTAGCACACTGCAGTAATAGAGTTACAATTCTGCCCTGCTAACATGAATGGGTTAAATCATGATCTATAGTACATATACAGCACTCACGTCCAGTACACTGTAGTAATAGAGTTACAATTCTCCCCTGCTAACATGAATAGGTTAAATCATGATCCATAGTACAGAACATGTAGTTGTACTACGGATCATTTAACCGCTTCATGTTAGCAGTGCAGAATTGTAAAGCTATTACTGCAGTGTATTGGGAATATGTAGTACTTAGTACAGTACATATAGAATACACTGCAGCAATAGATTCTTCTTGTTCACACAAAACGCTAAGCCCCGCCCCGTCTTACTTACTGTTGCCTCGATCGCGGTGCCTCGCGATGTGCCAAACGATTTTCCTCACATGTGAGGACGTCGTCGGCGCTGAGCGGAGGAGCGTCGAGTCACTGCTGTGGGCGGCGCTCCAGGCGGGGTCCTCTGGGCAGTCGCTGGCCACCTACATTAGGACCCCACTTGGAGCGCCGCCCACAGCTATGCATCGGGGGATTAGTACAAGTACTTGTCAAAATGCCGTGTATCGGTCCCGATACCGATGCTAGCTCCGGTATCGGGACATCCCTAATAATAATAATAAGAAGAAGAAGAAGCACAGATCTATTTTGTATTCAATGGTCAGTATTACAATGTAGCACAATACGTTTAGGGTAGATGCATTTTGTGACATGTTTCGTAGATCTCTGGCTATTACTATTGACAATACAGCAATGGAGTCTCTAGTAACCTTTCTTCAGTTTATTAATAATAATTATTGATGGCTCAGAGGAAGTGGGTTTGAATGAGGAGACCATCACACTGAGGACATCGAGTGGCAGAAAACATACCGAGTGGCAGAAACCTCCAGAGTGAAGCTGAATATTGCAGCAAAGCCGGTTTGGTTATTTTATCTTCGAATGGGCTACTCCATTCTATGTGTTCTTTTTGGCTGGAGTTCTGCTTGGAACGTTAAATAAGGTCACGTTTGCAGTAGGCTTCCTCGTCAGTATTGGTTCTTTTCAATACGCAAATCAATGATTCACAGCATGATGGTGAGTAATTAAAGGAGAACTATAGGGTCGGGGCTTTTCCCCGTAGTTCTCCTTAGGGTAACGGGAGAACACAAACTAGCGTCCTCCCGTCACCCAAAGCTCAGTATATAGGGAGCTGCAGCTCGCGGTATACTGAGACGCCGCAGCCGGGACGGATCCCGACATTACTGTCTGGATCCGCCCAGCTGCGTGAGTGACAGCTGGATCTGCCTATCTAGAGGCAGAGCCAGCTGTACCCGCTGCCTCCCCCGTCCGTTCCGCCAGTCAGCGCTGGAGGATCAGAGCGGGGAGGGGGGAATCCAGTCCCTCCCCTTGTCACGGCTCTCTGCCGGCACAGGATCGAGAAGTGAGCGAACGCCGGTATGTGTTCCCGATCTACTGACAGTCTCATTGTCACAGGTCGGCTAGAACTATGAGGCTGAGCGAAAATCACTCCCCATAGTTCTCCTTTAAGATTTATTAAGGACAGTAACATATTAAAGAAAAAATTCTGACACAAAGCCGCCCTGAGCGGATGAAAGAACGGCGCATACCCGAATACCCCCAAGCCTATCTATGACTGTCACAATGTCCAGCAATCCATGCCAGGTTTTCATGTGGGTTCCTGGTGCTTGGCTGTCAGCATATGGGATTCCACAGGGCTGCAGCCAATCGGCACACCTCCTCCCCTATACTTAGCACTCTCTCACTTGTTGTTTTTTTGTTTCGAGGAACAACTCCTGTCCCTTGTGCCGGACCCCCTGTGATCTCTTGTGTCCCTTTCTGGATCCCGACGTTCCCTATCTCTCCTGTGCTGTGGTCCCCCGTACTGTCTTGAATTCCTGCGTTGGCCTCGTTCCCCCCTTGCTTCCCTGTATCCTCGTGCTTCCCGTGTGACTCCAGTGTACTTGGTAACCTCCTCGGTTGGCTTTTCCCTTTTTGCTCGTTCCTGTGCCCCTGTTTGTTACAGTTTCCTGTGGCTCCTGTGTGTGTGTGTGTGTGTTAGCTTCCCACCTTGCTTGTACTTCCGCACCTCCTTTTCTGTGTCTAGAAAGGCACGGAGCACAAGGAAGAAAGGGAATTGTGCGGAGAGACAGCATGACAGGCGGAGAAGGTGGCGACAAGCATAGGAAGAGTTAATAGGAAAGGAAAAATAGAATATGGGGGGAGGGGTTGCTTACCTGATTGGAGCCCAGTGGGAGAGGGTGGGATTTCCGAGGGTGAGGATCCTGGGAGTAGATGGGAAGAGTCCAGTTGCAGAAAATTGGACTAGGAGAAGGCATTTCCCGCCCCAGACGGGATCCCTCTAACGTACCCTTGTCATGCGGTGCAACACACTTTCCCCTGACGCTATCCTGCTGCACGGCGTCTGGTACTTCCTCGGCATTGCCCTGCGTTCAGTGTATTATTCCTATTTGTGTATTCCTGTCCCTACCACCACCCCCACCCTCCTCACCTAC
>NW_017308535.1:171112-182100 GCF_000935625.1 Nanorana parkeri
TATTTTTTTTTGCTCCCCTCCCCCCCCCCCCCCCCCCCTGCATATCACCTAGCGTGCCTTTAGTTCCATGTTGTGTAGTCTCAGTATCCTTGCCTGCCTGTACTTGCACCATTCCTTGTGTGCTTGTTCCCTGCGATACATGTTTCCAGTGTCAGCCTTCATTCCTCGTGCTCCCGGTGAGCTTCTGCTTGTCCTGCTAGTGGAAGGTAATCCCCTCCTCAGTCAGCGCCTACACCTGCACTACCTGATCGCCTGCCTTCCTCTTGTGTGGCTGCTTGGTTCCATGCAGCTTCCCTCCAGTGTATCCGTGTTGTGGTTTACCTTCTGCTCCCGCGGCTAGTGTGCTCTGCACTATAGTGCGCCTTCCTCCTTTCTCTTAGTGCGTTCCCCTCCGCTGTTCCTGTGTATCTCTTATCTCTGTGGGTACACCTGTTGTGTGTTCCCTTCTGTTTCTGCTTCCTGTGTCATGCATGTTCCCTGCGTCTTCCCTCTGATGCCTCTTTTTGTACCTTGCATCCCGTTTGCTCCTTGAATCCAGTGTGCTGTGGTCCCTGAGTACCCGCTGGCACTGTGCCCGCACGGTGTGTCAGAGAGCCGCAACCTGGGAGCTGCCCCGCAGCTCAACATCCACACCATCAGTGGCTCTGGGGAAGGCCAGGCGGCTCCTTAGATCCTGCGACCTCGGCACACCTGCGTTTGTTGTGCGGTCACACTGTCCCTGCTCAGAGACCCGTATCCCTGCACATTCCTAATCCAGTCCCTATTGTAATGTTGGGGAGCTCACAGAGCACTCGCACAGACTTTTCCATTAACAAAAAGTCTTTATTTTCTTTCAAAAGGCAGACAGTAAAGGAAGTCCAACATAAATAGCTTGCTGCAGCATATAACAGATATGGGCTCACCAATCCTCGAGTTGTCCCACACACTCAGTGTCCCCGTCATGTAACAGTTTTCTCTTGCTGCTCCGGCCTCAATCCTCGGGGCCACGGTCTGGTTCCTCCAGACAACCCCAGTAACGTGCTAACTCGCACAATAGGTTTCACAACCCCACAGCTCCCCGCTGCTCCGGCCTCCACTGTGACTCCTGGGTTCTCCTGACTCACAGGTGGGGCCCTGAACACATCCCAGCACCCCCTTTCATGAGGGATGTGCACAGGTGCACAATTAGATGCTGGTCGCTACTAACCCACGGACCCAGGAATGGAGATTTCCTCCCACCCAGAGCTCTAAGAAATCTCCCGGCTCCAGGATCCCAACTAGGATCCAGAAAAACCCGGAAAGGACTGAAAAGCCGGCTCTTTCCTGGTACACGTCATGTCTTCCTGGAGCCACTCAGCCCCTCTGGCTGAGAATCCTGGGTGACTTTGAGGCCACCTATCACCGTGGTAATGCCACGCAATGCCACACTATATACTGCTCCGCAATACCCGGAGCTCATGTGCCTCAGTGCCCTGGTCCCCAAATCGTGACACTGACGAGGTAATGTGAAGCTACAATCCACCATGTCCCCACACACATGGTCCTTCTAGACAAGTGGTTCTCAACCTGTGTAACCTCAGGACCCACATTTGTCCTCGGTCATTAAGTCACAACCCAAGTTGCACTGCAATGGAATGCAGGGCAGTGTGGGCTGCGGTGCTGTGAAGGAGCTCCATCCAATTGTGCATTGCTTGTACAGCTCCCATGCGCACCTGTAGAGGTGCCGGGAGCCAGAATGTGACTTCACTCCCGTCCAGGCACCTCTACAGGACATGCGAAGGAGCTATAAGCAATGCACGTATGGATGGAGCTCACTCGTGGCCATACCCCCAGCCCACCCCAGCTCAAGTAGACACTCAGCGCTGGGCAGCATATTTTGAATGGCGGCTCGGTTTGAGAATGGACAGTGCTGCATTAGGGGAAGCCTCTCACCTAGAAAAGTGGAAGGCATGCGGCGACCCACTGAACATGGCGTCGCAACCCACTTTTGGGTCACGACCCACAGGTTCAGAACCACGGCTCTAGGGTATACTGGGTTTTCTTTTCCCAATACATTGCTTCTCCCCTCATTTTATGAATGTAGTTCCTTTATGGCTTTGGGCGTGTATGAGAATGATCAGCTGGTGCTTTCCGTCTTTCCTGGTCATACATGGTTATTGATGATGGATTTCTGAATCGTACAAACATGCCTTGTAAACTACAAACCCGGGCTGGTGAAATAAAACTTGTATGCAGGGCCGGATTTACTCCCTCTTGCTGCCCCAAGGCCAGGTTCCTCAATGCGCCCCCCTACCCGCCAACTCCCCCTCCCCCATAGAGAATGGCAGACCTGCGGGCTACATACAAGTGATCTAGGTGACATTGCTGGGATCACTTGTACAAAGCAATTGGAGGCTTCCCCGCTGTACATTGAGCTCTGGTTGCCCAAAGCCGGGCTGAATGTAGGGAACAACTACCCGCCCGGCGCCCGAAACTGCATGTCCCGGGCATCAGGAGATAGGAATTCCACACCCCTGCCGCCCCCCTACTCCCTGCTGCCCTGAGGCCGGGCCTTGGTTGGCCATGTGGGAAATCCAGCCCTTATTGAATGTAAGAATGAGTCTTCCTCCCTGACTATAAGACTATTTATGTCACTTGTATTTCATTGTAACATAGCTGAGTTCTGTAGATGATCTTTTTTTCATTTGCACAGTTCAGGTTTCAGGACAACTTTCTGGAGAAATGAACTTCCTTCCTCAGGTCCGAGCAGTACCATTTCCTGACAGACCCGTAGAGACTGAGCGGAGGGGCTACATGACTGGGGGGGGGAGGAATAGTCCCGGGAGAAAGAGTTAAAAATAAAATGGGAAAGGATAGCTATCTGTAAAAAGTTTGGGAACAATTAAAACAACAACAACAACACAGGGTTATAAATGGGTGAAGAGTTGGCTATGAAATGGAAGGGGGTGGAGCTATAGAGGTGACAATGGCCATTAGAATACTTGATAGTGATTTATAGAATGCAACCAATGCTGAGTCCCTTATCTTCTGTCATTACGGGTTCTCCTGTATTATTACACACAAGAATAAGAAGTAACAGGAGCGGTACATCCAGTGACACATCCAGTACTGGGGTCAGTGATCTGCCAGAACATTCAGTACCTGTATTTTAGCCGTCCTGGAGTGAAGTGTTTATATTGTGGTGTCCAATAAGCAGAGCACATGGTAACGTTTCCAAGCTTGCACACATCAGAAGATAGAACCACAAGTAGAAATGAACCTCATGAACATCACTTTCACTACCAGACAGCTGCCTCCAGGACTCACCCCGTACATGAACGTGGCTTCGGCCTCTCCCGGAAAGTTGGTCGTTGGAGAATGATTCCGGAATGAACCTCAACAATTCCACCAATCAGAACATCGCCGGATTGTGAGAAGGTTTCCACCGGCCGACTCTGGAGATTGCAGCCAGGGCCAGACTGACCCTCATCCAGACACGAGAATACGAGGAGGACCTGCAGGAGTCTTCTCATGGTGGCCACTCAGACGATCCTAGTGATATGGAGGTTCCAGATGGAGAGCAGCCAACTCGTCCTATAAGGAGATAACAGACTCGGAGGTCAGATCATTATATGGTCCGAGATGACTTCTGTCACACTGAAGCAAGAATCGCATCATTATTTAGGGGAGTCAAAGTCCATTGTCTCAGCGTTGTATTAAAAAGTGCAAAAATGGAAGACAATATTCCCAAAACACCCTTTTCCCCTAAAAATGATATATTGTGAGTAATACTTTGTTATCTCAGGTATTGGCATAGTTATTGGGGAATAATTGCTCTGGTGCATAGGGGGAGATCTGAGCTGGGCAGGGAGGATGGTGCTGATCTATAGGGGGGTGTACAGGGGGAGATCTGAGCTGGGCAGGGAGGAGGGTGAGAGGAGTAAAGTCCCTGATACGCAGTTGACTAGTTTGGATTTGGCTCAGCACCGGTATCATGTCCCACCTCAGGGTTAGAGCCTCAGCCTGCTCATGGCCGGACACCCAGCAGCTTCACACCTCCCTGTGTGACAACCGTCCTCCCGACCTTCCCAGACACACCGCGTGTGCCACAGACCCTCCTAGCCTCGCCCCGACACCGCGTGTGCCACAGACCCTCCTAGCCTCGCCCCGACACCGCGTGTGCCACAGACCCTCCTAGCTTCGCCCCGACACCGCGTGTGCCACAGGCCGTCTCGGCCTCTCCAGCCCAGTGTCTCGTGCGTCACATGCACACAGTCTCCCACGCTCTGCATGTCCTCCCGCACCACTGACTGCCCCTTCCTCTCTGTCCCATCTCCTAATAGGGGCTGTTATCAGTCCAATCCGGCCTGACAATTGGCTGCACCTGGCCCGAGGACTGGAGATTTCATCCCGCCCAAGACTCTAAAGGTGCCCATACACCTTACGATAATCGTATGCGATCGAATTTTCGAACGACAATCGTACGTGTGAATAGAGCGCCGGAACCGACATTACTGTACAATCGGACGACTTTTGACGGTCAAGAGTGTTTGAAAACTCTGCTCGATCGTACGATTGTCGTAAGGTTGCTGGCGCTTCCGTCCGTCAAAAGTCGTACGATCTACACTGCGCATGCACGAATGAAAATACGCCAAATCAATGACCGCATTTCGTCCAGGTGCTTTTCGTTAATTACGGCTAAATTAATCTTGCGATCATCATGGCAGGATGGGGCTGCCGTACGGAAAATCGTACGACTATTCGATCATCGGACGAAACGTTTCGTCCAATAATCGTAAGGTGTATGGGCACCTTTAGAAATCTCCCGAGACCCAGATCCCAGTTATACTCCAGAAAACCCGGAAAGGATTGGAAACCCGGCTCCTTCGATGTCACACGATATGTTTTCTGCACCCTCTCAGCACCTCTGGCCGAGAGTCCTGGGCACCAAACACACCAATCACCATCGTGACACACCACCGTCCTGTCACACAATGAACTTTGCCCTTTCTCAGCAATTTTTTTAGTTTGTATAAATTTAAAAAATGAAAAGCAAAAAAATAGTTTCTCTCTCTCGCTCTATCTCTCTCTTCTCACTATCTCTCGCTCTGTTTCTCTCTCTCTCTCTTCTAGCTCTCTCTCGCTCTCTCTCTCCCCCCTCTCTCTCTGTCTGTCTCTCTCTCTCTGTCTCTCTCTCTCTCCCCTCACTCTCTCTCTCCTCTCTCTCTTCTCGCTCTCTCTCTCTCCTTCTCTCCCTCTCTCTCCTTCTCTCTACTTCTCTCTCTCTCTCTCTGTCCTTCTCTCTCTCCTTCTCTCTCCTTCTCTCTCTCTCTGTCCTTCTCTCTCTCCTTCTCTCTCTCACTTTCTCTCTTCTCACTGTCTTCTCGCTCTCTTCTCGCTCTCTCTTGCTATCTCTCACTCTCTCTCGCTCTCTCTCCGTCTCTCTCTTTCTCCCCCCCCTCTCCCTCTCTCGCTCTCTTCTCGCTCTCTCTTGCTATCTCTAAGTTGATGACAATGTTAGTGCAATGTGCAGTCTGTGTGTGCGGAGAGACGAGGGTTCGGTTGAAGTTCCCCGTGTGCTCAGCGTGACCCCCGAATCCATTGTGTTACCTCATTTGTATCATTCATATCTGAAGGTTCCAGCCATGAAACACATGGACACTGAAGTCTCCCAATCTGCTCCCTCTCAGCCAACACTCGCTCCTATAAATAGAAGATCGCATACCGATCATTGCCGGAGCCGGGGGCCGGGAGCAGGTGAGGAGCCGGAACTCTGCGGACACCAATCTGATATAATTATTGGTTTGGTTTCCTCTTCTTAGAGACTGTGTGCAATAATTACTTGTGGCGGAATCTGATGAGTTGGGGATTCGGGAAATTGGCGGCTCAGCGTCTCGGATCGTCCTGGTAATTATAAGGGGATGGTGAGGAGATACAAACTGAATACCCTTGTTCCAACGGGACTAAATGAAGAACTGGAAATTTTGACCATTCTATAAACGATGCCCACCCACTACGCCCTGAATACGCAGACCAATCGGTCCCCCACATACCCGATGTTCCCCTCCACGAACTCAGCCTCAGTTTAAATTGCGTTACGCTCTTTCACATATCAGTATGAGCCACGCGTTCCCATGATAACCTTTTTAAGCATCTTTTTCATCATTCGTGCAAACATTCGTTTTAAATACTCGTTTTAATAAATTTTGTCTATTTTTATACTCATATTTTTAAAACCTTTAGTTTTTATTCATCTATTATAGCTCATTATTCATGTGTTAATTTTTTATTCCCATTGAGATCCTCCCCAAATCTCATTTTTAACTATTTCTTTGCGTTATCAAAACAATATATTAAAAACAATATATGGTAGACAGGTCCCCGAGACGAAATACCCGTATTTAATGTTCCCTTGCAGCAGCCCCCCTCCCAAATCTGCAACAAAATTACCATAATCAGAAATCTATTTTAATACACACACACCACTAATTGTCCCCCCTTCTAAGATTGTATACAATTAGACAATCAACCTTAGAGCGTACCATCGCCCAGCAAAGCGTTTCTATGCATTGTAGCCCAAACGTTTAAAGTCACCGCGTTTCTGAACAGCTCCAACTCTCTCAGCTCAGCTTCCCCAAACTTCCTGTCCAGCACAAAGCATAGAGTAGTCTCCAGCAGCCGTCCATCTACTAGCTTGGAGAAGGGAGGAGAGGGGATCAGGGAGCAGGGGAGGTAGTTTGCCTTGCTGTGCCTGTGTGTTTATGGAGGGAGACTCCATAGGACCCTGCAAAGGAAAGGAGCCCCCCTAAAACAGGATATCAGTGCACAAGGGGACACGCTGATTGTGCAGATCACTAAAGCTTTTCTTTACAAAAGGTTTATTGGATTGTAACAGAAGTACAAATGCTCCGATGCCTAGCCCGATACTTCCGGTATCAGGAAGCCGGGCAGTGAGTAATTACACGCTGCCCGGCTTCCTGATTGGCCGGGAAGCCGGCTCCGTGCTCCCTTGCGTCACTTGTGGACTCGCTGCCCAGGTTCCTGATTGGTCGGGAAGCTGGCCAATCAAGAAGCCGGGTGCTGTGTAATGACGCGTCACCCGGCTCTTTGATTGGCCCGGGAAGCCGGCTTCATGCTCCCTTGTCACCTCAGCGCGCCACTACACGGCGCCCGGATTCCTGATTGGCCAGAAAGCCGGCTCCATGCTTTCTCATCACCCAGTGACAAGAAGCATGGGGACGACTTCCCTGCTAATCGGGAAGCCGGGTGGCGAGTCATTACATGCCGTCTGGCTTCCTGAATGGGACTTCCGGTATTCAGTATTGGCGAGCACCGGGAAAAAAATATCGGTACTCGAAAACCGAAATCCCGGCATCGGTGCGTCCCTACCTCTACACATCGAGGAGCAGCGTCCATTGTAAGTGATTTACTCAGCATGGGAAACAGTTTAAAGGAGAACTATGAGGGGGGAGGGGCTTGTCACTCACCTCATAGTTCTAGCCGACCTGTGACAATGAGACTGTCACAGGTTGGCTCAGTAGATCGGGAGGTGATGCCGGCGTTCGCTCACCTCTCGATCCTGTCACAGCTCTCTGCCGTGACAGTGGAGGGGCTGGATTCCCCCCTCTCCGCTCCAATCCTCCAGCATGACTGGCGGAATGGATGGTGGAGGGGGCGGGTACAGCCTCTAGATAGGCAGAGCCAGCTGTCACTCACGCAGCTGGGCGGATCTCGGCATCGATGTCGGGATCCGCTTCAGCTGCGTCGTCTCAGTATACCGCGAGCTGTAGCTCCCTATATACTGAGCTTAGGGTGACGGGAGGACGCTAGTTTGTGTCCTCCCGTTACCCTAAGGAGAACTATGGGGAAAAGCCTTAACCCCATAGTTCTCCTTTAAAACCCTCAACTCTAATATCCATCCATCCGGCCTGCACCCGGGTGACACCATTGGAGGAGTGACACCAAAGTGACTCACAGTCATTTTGGTGTCACCCCCCTCTGAAAAGTCGGGTGCTTGGTCATGGACCGAACGCCCGACAGTATCAGGAGAGAGGAGGGGACCCGGCGGCGTACCTTATCCCGCCGGGTGACTGGTACCTCCTCTCTCTGCTGGTGTCCATCACCAAGATGGCCGCCAGCAGGTATCAGAATACTGCCGCGCGTGCGCAGTGACGTCTCGGCAGGGTGACACTCAGTTACCGCTCCGGGTGTCACCCAGCCTCGGGACGCCCCTGCAGATTTCCTTTATTTTTTATGACGGTTTGTACTAAAAGTTTCTACAATTAGAAATTATTTTTCCTCTTTTTATTAGGTGAATATATTTATATATCCAATGCGGCTCCACCGGAACATGAACATTGCACCAAAATCTACTTTATGCTCATTGAAATCACGTGACAGTTTTTTCCTGGTAAGGGGGGATGCTCTGGTTCTGTAGGTGAGGTGAAGGATGGAAGGATGACCTGATCATGCCTTGCAGCCAAAATATTCATTCTGAAATATCCATTGACCACATGACACTGCTGGTGAAGGATTATGGGGGATTGCGTTATGTTCACCACATATACCGGTAGCAGACACGTCAAACTCCAATGATATTCAGAGCCATCTTGGCCAAGGGCCGCTCTTACCAAGTGGAAAAAACACGGACGGCGCGTTGTCTCACGATCCGGAACAAATCCGCGCCAACTGCGCATGCACCAGGGGCGCGTCATTGCGCCAACCCGCGCATGCGCAGAAGGCATGATTCGGCAAGGCGGGAAAGCGTCCCAGGAGGCGCACAGGAAGTGACCTAAACTTCACTGATCACTTCCCTTATATAAGCCCCGCCTGGACACTGCCACATGCTGGATTATCTTCAGTCTCTCCTTGTTCCGGTGCTGTTGTGTTATCCGTTTGGACTTGTTGTGACCCGGAACCCTCGTGACTACTCTTGCCTGCTGCCTGCCCTTGACCTCGGATTTGTATACTGACCATTCTTCTGCTCAGCCCTTTTGTACTTCGTTGCCCGATTGGACTTGCCCCCCCCCCCGGCTCAGATCTTGGATTTAGGCTTGCGCGGTGCTCCGCACCACCGGCACTCGTGCCACTCGGTGTCCGCCAGGTCTCTGTATCCATCCCCAGAGGCATCAAGAACCGAGGTGCAAGGGAGGCCTCCTCGCTACTACAGTCTCACCTCAGGTACGTGACAAAAAAGAGCTTTCTCTCAATGTGTCAGTTTTATTAAATAACGAAATAAAATTGAGTAAATTTACCATCAAAACTGAAAAAA
This sequence comes from Nanorana parkeri, assembly GCF_000935625.1. Lineage (NCBI taxonomy): Eukaryota > Metazoa > Chordata > Amphibia > Anura > Dicroglossidae > Nanorana > Nanorana parkeri. The sequence continues at coordinate 180,342 of NW_017308535.1, forward strand.
GACAAAAAATTCACAAAAATATTCCCAGTTGTACCAGTTGTGTTATAGAGGTGTGTGTACCAGATGTGTATCTTCTCCTCTGTACAGATCACGTGACTCCGCTCTCCCCCATGTTTGCACGCTGACACGCTGTATCTGCTGAGATTCACCCAAAATGCAGAGGAGCCCCGTATGTCAGCATCACAGATCTTCTCTGCATTCCATTGTCCAGCAAGATGCACTTTCTCCTCAGTGACCCCCAAGGAGGGAGAGCTGGGAGAGGAGGAGGACATGAGAAGTGGAATATGTTGAAGTTTCAAGGCATGTGATGAAGTTAAAAATCAAAAATACCTTTGTTATTATCGGAGCCGATGTGGTAGTTGTTTTTTTATCCGAAATACGAATTCCGTTAACGGATTCCGGATCCGAATTTCGTATTTCGGACTTTCAAAAAAACTCATCGACTCCCATATAAATGTACTTTGCTTTTTACCTTCAATATAACGAATGTTCGTAACGGAACGAAAATACGTCAACGGAATTTCGTATTTCCTGCCTGTGCGGGGACATTTAGTATATGACTGCCGTGGAAGAATCACACAGCAACAATGTAACAAGTGTGTCCAGTCATTTATGAACAGACGCTGAAAACTCGCTCAGCCATGAAGGGGTTAAAGGGAGTTAGCTGGGCTCGTCTCTCACGTATAAGTGATATCAAAGATTCGCGCTTTTATCCTGTTTGTTCCTGTAAGTGCATGTTATATATTTTATTAAATGTTTTTTAATTTTTTATTGAATGCACTGCGGAGGCTTTTCTTTCCTCTTTCCTCGGGACACCTCGGAGTGAGTGTTGCTGGTAAACCGCAGAGAAGAGAGGGTGAGGCCGGGTTCCCACCTGAGCGTTTTACAGCGCTGATCGACGCGCTGTAAAACGCTCAAACGGTGAAATCCCATTATTTTGTTATGGGCATGGTTCCCACCTGGGCGTATTACAGCGCGTAGTAGAAAGTCCATGGTCCCATCGCACTCCTGACCGCAAAAATCCCTTCAGAAAATGGGTCCCTTGCGAGCCCGAAACGTCCGTTGTTTGCTCCCACGATGCACGTCAGTAAATAGACGTTTTTTTTTGCAAATCTGGAGTGCCGGTGTCTCTGCTTCTGTTACAGCGCATAGTGACGCGCTGAAAAAACGCCCGAAATAGTACAGGAGCTTCTTTTGTGGCGTTTTTTCCGCGCGTATCCATTAGGTTACAGTCTAAATAGATTTTCGTCAACGCGCGTTTCGTGGACCGCAAATCGCGGTCGAAAACGCGCTGCAAACGCGCATATTACGAATGCCCAGGTGTGAGCCCGGCCTTAACCAGAAGAAGAGGAAGGAGCTGTGTGTGGCCATTTGATCTGTAAACACACCAGGAAAGTGGGAAGCCAAAGGAGCGGAGAAGGGTACGTTTGTTGCCGGGGATATTTCGGGGATAGAGGGCGGAGACTCTGAGGTACTTTTTTTTATAGAACTCCGTTCTTCTACACTTCTGCTAAAGGTCATAAGTAAGAAGAAAAAGGAAGGAAGGATTGTGTTTTTTCCGTTTTTAGGCTCTGAATGACTTCACATGTTTGGGTAAGGGAACCCGACTATACCCCACAGGAGACAACATCATTCCAACACTTCGGGAGAGATCCACGGGGTCACTGATTCACTTTATTTGCAATCAGTGGCGGACCTAAGGAACAAAGGGCCCTGGTGCAAGATTTTTTTTTGCCTACCCCCCCCCACACCCACGCCA
>NW_017308535.1:182186-182526 GCF_000935625.1 Nanorana parkeri
CCCCCCTTCTCCAGCAGTTTGAATTATCTTTTTTTTTTCCCATCATGCATTTTTCTATTTTAAAAGCACAATGCATGCTGGAAACCCCCCAAAACAATCATTCTGTTGTCATTGTTCTCATCTGCTGCTAAAAATGTAAAAAATCCAGCTGCCCAATACCAATGAGGAGATGCTTCTAAATGCCAGACTGCTGTCACATATAACGCATGCCACGCCACCCCACCCCATACTGTGTGATGGGGGAAGCAGGATTTATTGCGTTCTTTACTACTGAACTGTGCCTTCCTTAGATCTGACCTCTGCACTCTGTGCGTTTCTTACTTCTGACCACTGCACTCTG
>NW_017308536.1:0-7936 GCF_000935625.1 Nanorana parkeri
AGGCAGAGAGAGAGAGAGAGAGAGAGAGGCAGAGAGAGAGAAAAAGAGAGAGAGAGAGACAACCGAGATGACAACAAACATCCTGGATGAGTGAAAACCTCCTACCAGCGACCCAGATGACTTCCCCCTACTGAGCCTGAGCTGAAGAGAGAGGACGTCCAGCTTCTGCTATCAGTCTTCATCTTTTTTCCAACTGACCTGAGGATTGGTGAGAGGCCTTTGGCCACATTGAGAACCTGTTTGCTGTTCATACCTGCATTACAGTAAGGGCCCCAACGCCGGCTAACTTAGGTCAACCACTACTGGCCAGTAGTCTAGGAAGGGTTGGGCATTGCCAAAGGGAAACCTTAAAGGGACATACACCCCATTCAAGGGAGGACATTTAAAGACAATTGGCCTCGCATACATCAGTGCTGACAGCAGATAGCTGCAGCTACTGTGTTGCAGAGTGTCTTAGCCTGCTGCTTAATATCCTTTCGTGGTATTGTTGGGTATACTATTGCCATAGTTGCTTTCATATGTTGTGTTATGATTCAATCTGCTATAAAACTGTTCAAAGGTGTGTTGGTGTGCTGTGGATCCACATTTGGGCGGTACATTGGTGTAGGGGGATAGAAACACCCGGTTATTCAGCGGCTCCTTCGGGGGTGAGCGCTACACCCGCTATATGCTGACGGCGCAGAGCCGCGCTGCAGCTGGGATGGATGTTAAAAATATTGCCAGATCCACCCTACCACCTGATTGACAGCTGATTCTGCCTCTCTAGAGGCTATGTCCACCCCCTCCCCCATCCGTCCCTCCAGTCAGCGCTGGTGGATCAAAGAGGGGAGGGGGGAATCCCTGTGGGGAGAGGTGACTGACAGTCACCGCTCTCTGCAGATAGTGAGTGCAGGAGCTGAGTGATCAGCAGTATGTGACTGCTCAGTTCTCAATCAATAGAGCCGACTAATGACACCTGGGGACCACAATAATAATGACACCAGGGGGACACAAGATGACACAATAAAACACCAGGGGGACACATTAACAATTACACCAGGGGGACACAATAATAATGTCACCAGGGGGGAACTCAATAATAATGACACCGGGGGGGGGGACAATAATAGTGACACCAGGAAGACCCAATAATAATGACACCAGGGGGGAGCCAATAATAATGAAACCAGGGGAGACACAATAATAATGAAACCAGTGGGGACCCAATAATAATGACACCAGGGAAGACACAATAATAATGACACCAGGGGACATAATAATAATAATAACACCAGGGGACATCATAATAATAATAACATAATAATATGATGAAACCAGGGGACATGCTCAGGTGTCATTATTATTATTCTGTCCCCTGGTGTCATTATTATTATTATTACTATTATTTGAAAAATAATAAAAATTATGACACCACGGGACATGCTAAGGTGTCATATTGCTGTATAAAAATATTGTGTTCATCATTTTTATACAGCATAAGGTGCCACACTTCACCTGACCCCCCCCCTCCAGGATAGAAGCCCAACCCAACAGCCATGTTGACTCACCGTGGACAGGGAGAGGATGAGGCTGCAGCCATTGAGGGAGGAGATTGGGACCGTGCAGCAGTGCGTGCAAAAGCCATCCTTCCTCCTCTGCTGAGTGGGAGGTGGCAACCCGGGCTGCAGAGATTGTTGATGCACATAGAGACAGGAGGCTGCTGCCCTCTAGCGTCAGGAGGGGGAAGTGCAGCAGAGGCAGCTGGTCCAGAAACTGCTTCAGCGCTAGTTTATGGGGTACAGGGCCCCACAACAATGACTGGGCCCGGGGCACATGCCCCTTTAGCCCTGCCTTAAAGACGGCCCTGCATGTTAGAGACCTGCACAAACCTCTAAGACATCCACCTCATGGTGCTTGGGGGAACTGAAGGCAGCAACGGCTCTAAGTAAGCTCCAAAGCCGACAGTCTGCTACTTGGGCACAAGCACATTGGGTGATGGCAGTCAGGGGGTAAGACAGGATCACACTGGTAAGAAGAAAAGCCAGACATTGTGGTAGGTCCACAAACCCCTGGAGAAGAAAAGAGGAAGGGGAGCAAGGGGCTGAACTCCAATCATAGGAGGAGATCACAGAAGAGACATACCGAGTCTTAAAAAAAGTGTTTACTTCTACCTAATCCAATTTCTTTATAGACATAGACTTATCAGTAGTCCACCGTAATACAATTGTGACATCTCACAATACACAGATAAAACTCATGTGGGAAAAGACTATTGAGAATGTTGCCAGAGAATCCTGAGAATTATATCCATAATCTTTTGCCTACAGAAGTAAATAATTTGCCCTCCTCCAGTGATCATTCACTTAGATTCTTGTGATTGCATTTTCCATGGGAGAGCATCTTAGGTAAGACAGTAGATGCTGACCTTGGATCATGCCTGAAGAAAAATGATGTCTAGAGCATAGCGATCTCCTTGAGAGGTAACAAATATCTGCAGTTTTACTCTTTACAGTTACACTTACACAGAGGTGCATCTACAACAAATTGCACCCCTGGCATCCTGCCCGGCTCTTAGCAACCTGGAACGCTCTGGACGGTGCCTCCCCGCCAGCTCTAGTTGCTAAGAGCCGGGAGGGGAGATGTGTATCTCCCACATCTCCTTGCCCAGCTCTTAGCAACCAGGGAGGGAAGCACTGGCTGGCATCCCGCCCAGCTGCTGGCAACCAGTAATGTCACTGGTTGCCAGGAGCTGGGTGGAGCGCCGGCCAGAGCGTCCCTGGTTGCTAAAAGCCAGGCGCGGAGGTGTGTATGGGAGAGGGGTGGGGAGAGAAAAAAAGTCAGCTGCCTCTGTGGGTCGGCAAACTTTTGCTGACCCACAGAGTGACGCCCCTCACATTCAGGTGGCGCCCGGGGCATGTGCCATAAGCTAAATACGCCACTGCATTTACACATTAGTCAGCATGCATGCCCACTTACTGGCTCTTTATTTGATCCACACACACACTGTTCTGTTTCTCCCACTTGGCAGACAAAACCTAACTCTTCATTACTTATCTTCTTGAGCTTCTATACATTGTCATGACAACATTCAATTTTAATTTGCTAAGCGTGTTTTTTATATAACATTGAAAATTTATACTCTGAGGAAGCCAAGTGCTCAAAGTAGTAATTGTTCTGTTTTCTCATAACAGCCGATACCTGCTATAAATATAGCTTTGTAAAGAAACATCCCTGTGGGTTGTCATTTTTCTTTGTAACCCCGTACTCGCTCCCTCATCTAGCACAGCAATATTAACTTGTAGAGTGTGTTTCATAAAACTGACATTGTGTTAAAAAAAAAAAGGAATGATCTCTTGTTTTCATCATTGCTGGGCTTCTCATCACTTATTTTCAGATTTTGGAACAGTCAAACTTCTATGCCAGTATTGGTGGTATTCAGTGTGCTATGAGACACCATCATCTCACTGTCCTGTCTTGTTTCAGCTAAGAGATTGTGTAGACAGGTGTACTCACCATGATGTGAATTATTTACCCCCCTCACTGTCTCTCATTATATTATTATTATACAGGATTTGTATAGGGCCAACAGTTTGAGCAGCACTTTACAATATAAAGAGGACATTACAGTTACAATACAAATCAAGAGAAGATGGTAAGGAGGGCCTGTGAGAGCTTGCAATCTAAATATTTATTTCTTGTGTTATTTATTGTATTTATTTAGGTTATTCTCTAGTTGCTCATGCACCTAGAATAATTAAAAAATACTCAGATATCTCCTCTCTATTGACAACATGCAATTGGCAGCCCAGAGGAAAACATGGAGGGTAGGTTAAGTTCCCTAGCTTACTTTTTGTTCCACCAGGTATATTTTACGGTATATTTTATCAGTACCCACCCATTGGGTCTACTTGTTTTCAAAACAATCTATAGTTGTTTTTTTTAATTGGCAAAATGCTTTCTCAGACCTGTTTTAATATGCTATTTTTTCAATTATTAAAAATTCTGAGCATCTCTGATAAAGTAACCACTGAAACTGTCAGAAGTAGGCACAAGGGTTTGGTGTTTTATGCTGTCCTACAATCGCAGACCAGATAAAAAGCTGCTCTTCCAACATAGTCCTGTAACTACAGCTGCCAGCAGTGCGAAGACAGAAAAAGAGGTCTGCACTGCCCTTCACGACCAAAGTGGCCATAAGTTAGGCAACAGGCATTGCTTCTACTGTTCAATCTAGAAAACCATCACACTTTTGTGTATAGACAAGAGTCAAACATTTGCTGATGATGGTAAAAATAGGTGAAGCCGATAAGAAAACATCTCTCTTTAATCTGCTGCCTACAGACACAGACCTACTGTGCCTAATGGTAATTCAACCATGAAAAAGAAATGCTTATATTGAACAGTCCAAGACTAATAATAAGACGCCATGTTATGCAAGTGTGGCTCTAGACATTCTTTCTCACTGGCCAAACCATCAAAATGCAATAATGCATGAACTACATTTTACATTTTACATTTTAACTACATTTTAACTCCTTGCTTGCTTTTAGTGATCGCTCATACCAACCGGAAGACCTGCCTTGCATCCTAGAAGCCACTTATTTAAAGGACTGTCTCTTCATTCCTAAATTGGTTGCAGATAACAGTGACTAATCACCGGATTCCTCTGAACCGCAAGTATTTGATTTCTTTTTTAAACTTTATTAGTCTGTTGACTAGGACTGTTAACAGTCCTAGTCAACCGACTAATTTAAGTCCTTGAAGTGAAGTAACTTCTACAGTTGTGCTTATTAATTTGTGAAAGTCTCATTTGTGAAAGTAATCTCTTGAACTGATTTATCTCTTCCAAACCTGATTTATCTCTTCCAAACCTGCAGAAAGTCATGGAGCACAAGGAAGAAAGGGAATTGTGCAGAGGGACAGCATGACAGGGGGAGAAGGGGAGACAGGGAGATAAGGGGTTAAATTGGAAATAAAGGAATGAGGAAAACAAGGCAGGAGGGGTCTCTTCCTGTTCGGAGACTAGTGGGAGAGGGTGGGATTTCCATGGGTGGGGATCCTGGGAAGGAGACAGGAAGAGGCCAGTTTGAGGAAGATTTCAACAGGAGAAGGTAATTCACGCCCGCCCCTAGGATGCAATGTCTGTTGATTTCCGAATTTGTGTTTTGTTTCTGTCTAGGTTCCAGTTGGCTTCGTCACGGCAGTCGTGGGCGGTTTGGGGTCCTTGATGGGATATCGCAGTTTTTTATGCAAAATGTTTGTTGGGGACCCATCACAGGTGTGGGTGTCCGTTTAAGTGGTGCTCAAGGGTCGAGCAAGTACTTTGGGCTGGATGGGTCTACGGTTGGCAGAGAGACGTCCCCGAGGCGGTGGTGTTGCGGCTGGGGACACAGTACTAGGCATCTGAAGCCGTAGACACATTTGGTATGGGGCAGTGTTCCTTTTTTCTTGTTACAATATGTGCCTTCAGGGACCCGGAAACCTGGGAGACGTAAAACTGTTGTTTACACTGTGTTTTTTTTTTACCTGTTTGTGTCTTACAGAGAATATTTTGGTTTTATTTTTGTATTAAAGTTTTATATTTAATTAAAGAAAAGTTGGCTGCTGTGGCCTTTAAACTCCATATAGGTCTGGCGTGTTTTATTTGGGAACAAAGGAGTGTAAGTGTGGTGGGGGGACAGACCACGGTAAGCAAGGGTGTTGCAGGTAAGAACAGTATCCCTCTAATATACCCTTGTCATGAGTACAGGAATTGTGTATAGAGCTTTCTCTTATATTCTGTCAAAAAAGAATATAAACATTATTTTGTTACATCCACTGCTGCGATCCATACTCAGCTTTGTAGTTACCACTTCAACATTATACAATCATACAGGAACAAAGCAAATGCACCTGACGCTCACTGCAACCCAAGAAAACCAAACATATTGCCTTGAGTCGCATTTGAAAAAAGAAGCCTGGTTTTTGATCTGTGGTTGTGTGTTGATTGCCGATTTAAAATGAATGTGCCCCCTTAACAAAATACACACTGGCACGCCAAAAAGTGCACTTTAACATGCACACAAAATGCATGCACAAGCCTAAGTGGGCCCTTAAAGGGTACCTGAATTTAAAAAGTGAAAATTTGGTATGTTATAGGGAACATCTAGAAATGTTAATTGTGCCTAAACAATAAACAATATGCAAAAATCCACCAATTGACTTGAATTCCTTCAGAAAAAAAGCAGCGCACTTCCTGTCCCTACAGACTTATAGCTGCATATCTGCAGTGTGAGACTTAAGGGGCTGTGCCTCTGACTGCTAGTCTATACTGTGCTGCTCACTGTTCTCCTTGCTAGAGATAAAACTGTCCCAGAGAACGTGCAGTGTAAGCAGGGACGTGCATTCAGGGGAGGCAGGTGAGGCAGAGCCTCACCTACAATTATGGAGGAAAAAGCTGTCAGCTTCAAGCCTGAAGCTGACAGCTTTTTCTCCATTCAGATCGGCGTGTAACCTGTCATGGACGGAGCACTGCCTGGTTATTAAAGGCAGTGCTGCATCCAGCTTTTGACAGGTAGTTAGGTTACACAGCAGCAAAGCGCCATCAGTCCAAGCTGTCCAATCAAAAAAAGAAAAAAAAACCCAGTGAGGCCATCGATCTCGATGCCTCGCCAGTGACGAGCAAGTGAGGGGCAGGGAGGCCACTCCCTGTCTCCTCCCTTCCTCCTTTACACTAGCTTGGGGGTGGGGCTTCATCTGGGGCAGGGGGTTTGGCTGGCAGGGTCGGGGCTTCGGTCTGCAAAGGCGGGGCGGGAAGTGCTGGGGAGAGGCTGGGGAATGCCTCACCCGGAACAAGAGGTACCGCACGTCCCTGCTTCCTCCATACTGTAGATCTGTGCTTTTTGAACCTCTCCTGCTGCTTCTTGAATAATCTCCCACTAGTCAGATCACCAGTTATTAGAGGGGACAGGGAAAAAAAAGTCCTGCTCATCTACCAAGATGGCCGCCTCCCCACTGAGACACAGTGCAGAACAAGGCATGGTAAGTCAGTAACAGGGAAAAGATCAGCTGCAGGAAGCACCTGCAGCTGGTGACTAGTACTTTGCCCTCCGCTTTCCTTTTTTGGTGCCCTCCGTCACTAGGTTAGGGCATCTTTAAAGGCAACCTGTACTGATATACTATATGTAGGCTGCCATTCCACAACACTTTTATTAGAAATTTTAGCTGCCTGTCTGTTATCCTGACCCATGACATCCTTTTGTGCTGGTAAGTGTAGATATTGCTATCAATGGGGAAATGGACATTGCAATAATTTGGATGTTTATAGTAATGCATTGTCATTATCCATTTTTGAAATATAATGAAATAAGAGCTCTAATAACCAGCAAGCACAGCATTTGGAAGTACTTTATCAAATGTAAGCACAGCAAAGTATAGAATAATGGTATAGCCTTTTCCCACTGAGGCACATGTGCAATGCCACATGTGTACTGCCTTGACAGATGTGAAAGTAAACCAATAATGGCACAGAGTACATAGATTACAGATAAATATACAATATGGTATCGGTATCATTAATTAACGATACCTGGACATTCAAAAGTAACGGATGTAATATAACTTGATAGGTCATACAGAGCCCAACTGTGAACCCATCATACTTCTAGACTTCTAAGATGTTGTCAGCGAAATTATTTTAGCAGGTTGTTAGCTGTCCTTATCTAATACTTGGCATGGAAAATATGAAGGAAATGCTGTAAAGATGGTGATCAATGTGATTGTTAATTTTCATTGTTAAATTAAGTCAAACTATTGTGCAACCGAAATATTCCTGCAATGCTGTAACTAACTATATATATATATATATATGGGTTAGTTTAACTTTTTTGCACATGATACATGTTCCCAAAAAATGTCCCACCATGTTTTTGATCATCACTAGAACATTGTAAAACACTGTTCAGATGTTGAAAACACTGCT
>NW_017308536.1:8043-50877 GCF_000935625.1 Nanorana parkeri
ACCAGCTTGACATGAGAAGTGCACCCCCAGCAGCTGCTCCCAGCTCCTTCAAGCTGCACCCATGTTCAGTGAGCTCCCTCTCCCTCTAGCCAATGATGGCGCCTGCATAGCACCCTGCTAGAGGCCTCTTTCTTTCTTCAAGACGAAATACCCAGGACACCAGAGATAGCAGTGGCTAATAGCCTTTCTGGAAGGACAGTATATGGCTGAGCACTGCACAGTGAGTAACACCAAATATCACATATATGCAGCAATCAGTGAGCCTAAATGCTGCTGTCCTGATACAAATGTGGGAGATAGTAAGGGAAGAAATCACCGCTGCATCCCAAAAGCTCAGCACTGAGCTCTTTTGAGAAATTAGGGATATCAGCCCATGTATAGATGCTTCAGAATGCAGAATGGACAATGCCATTCCCATCCTAGATGGGTATGCATTAGATCTTAAACTTCCCTAGGCTGATTTCAGATTAATGAAAGACATTCTTGAGGACCATGAGAATAGGGCCCGATGCAGTAATAATCAGAGCAGAAATGGAGAAAAATGTGTTAAGCGCACTACTGGTGATACAGATGTAGGTACAGGTGATAGGTGTGCTATCTCCTTAAACAGGAAGAGGTGTCCTGTATGATAAAACAAATAAACAGAGAAAATAGGAGCGCTACAACCTGGAGGAATGTCCCGGGTTGGGACTGTATAGTGGTGGGTGTGTATGAGAGACCAAATTTTTGCGATGGATAAATGGAAGGAAAAGTCACTCACTTGAAATGGAGATGGTTGTAGCTTTCACACCCCTCTGAATAAACCAACTAACAAGTTTCCAACATCACCAGCATATATGATATCTGTCCACCTTTCCCACAGGAGGATAATAACCATCTCCATTTCAAGTGAGTGACTTTACTTCCGTTTGTCCACCGCAACAATTTGGTCTCTCATACATACCCACCACTATACAGTCCCAACCCGGGGCATTCCTCCAGGTTGTAGCGCTCCTTTTTTTCTCTGTTTATTAGTAATAATCAGAGACCCACCTGAAATGATTAAAGATCTGCGGGACTCCATTATTGCACTTTTTTAGGATCTAGTGCAAGAGATCCCCCTGGAACGTCTTAAAATAAACAGCGTTCATAGGGCTCTGGCCCACAAATCTGTTAAGAGCATGTCTCATACTTCTGTGACTGTCACACCCTCCCAGCTCCTTTTAGTGGTTGCTTGCTGCCATTGCATCTTTACCTGACTTCTTTGTCAGCTCTTGGCTTATAAACCTGGTCATCCACCCTCAGCACCTTTTGCTGACTACTTCATCAGCTGCAGGCTAATGAGTCTGGCCACACACCTCCAAACCTTGGGAGCATCACAAGATTAGGTATCTGAGCTTATGATAGTACTGTCTTCTCTGTCTGTTGCCAGTCCTGACCTCCAGCCTATGCCTGGAACACTCTCTGTCTTCCACTAGCCCTGACTTTAGTCTGTCCCTGGAAGACACTCTTGTCTGCTACCCATTCTGTCCTTGCTACTTAACTGCTTCCTTTGCAGGCTGCATTTGACTCTGACCTGTCCACCACTAGCCGTGTCTCCACTTTGGAGCCGACACATAGTGTCCTCAATAACCAGTCAGTACCTTTACTCTATATACACTGTATGCAGAAATCATTAAGAAGAAAGTCACCAGCACACCAAAGACCCCTTTTAGGATCACCCGAATGTTCATTTTATTGAACAGTTGTCAAATGAACAAGCGCTTTCGGGGCCGTGCAGGGTCCCTTCATCAGGCTTAACATCGATGATCTCTGCTGGATTCTTTCTCCACCCCAAGCCCTCCCCCCCAAGCCATCCTCCTTTCTTGTTTGGCTATCAGATGTGGTAATCTCTAAATTCCTAGGCTTATACTCTGTGGTCAAGAGGTGCACTGTCTTAAACTATTTACATGCAAAAAAATTGATGTGGCATGTTTCTAAAAAACATATTTCTCAAAATCATCAGCTCACAAGTACTTCTTTCTCATTAAGCCTCATGTTTTTCTAGCTTTATCCCAACCAAACATAGTAGGGGGTCTGACCGCTTTTAGGAAAGATATAACGTTTCTTTATACTAAGCAACTCACCGATCCACACGGTAGATACCTTTTGTTGCAAGGTTCCTTCCAAAGATCAGAAATTACAATTTCACCTACTATGCCCCAAATACTGCCCATTCATCTCTCCTGTCCCACCTCTTTGAGCTCCTTCATCAACAGCAAAAAGGTACTGTTTTTTTCATACGGAGACTCCAACTCAGTCTTGAACTCCAAATTAAATGAATCCAACCGATCTGCCCAATACCCAGCCTTGTGAGTTTCTGAGAATTGTTAGCTGCACACAATCTTGTGGACTCCCAATTATTCTTGATTATATGTATTATTTGGTGTCATATAATATTTTCATGAGGATTGATCATATTATTGTAACATTTTCTCTTCTTAATCCTTAAAGTAAAAATTGTAACTGCCTCCTGGTCTGACCATGACCCAGTTCTTCTCACTTGCTCCTCGCTTGGTGGACATCGTCCTGTATATTTAATGACTCTCTCCTGAAATAGAGAGTCCCACCGCACTCCTGACTGAGAAGCCCCATACAATGTTGGGGTGGGGGTGGGGGTGCTGAAGTGACATTCAGACTCTTTTGAAATTCAAAAGTATGCCTATATGACCAAGTTAATTTAATGTGATAGTCTTGGAAAATGTATACAGTGCTAATGTGATGGTACCTGCTGCCAGACTGGGTCTCTAAATTTACTCCCACTGTGTCTCTTAATTTCTTTAGAGAATTTGCGTCCCATCATGCTTCATATTTTGTGGGGTTGTTCCAAGGTCCAAAATTTGTGGATTTGAGTATTTAACCTTATTAGAACTGTTCTTCAGTGATACAAAATCCATGGGAGGCTTTACTGAATGTGAAAATTCTGACCCTCACAAGACATGAAGGCATACTGGCCCAGCACATTTTTTGGCTACAAGACAGACAATTGCTAGGTCAAGGAGGCAACCCACCATATGTTTTGGGGAAGTTAAGCAGAGGATCATTGGTACCATGATTAATGAGAAGCTCACAGCTGTCCTCAAGGCTACCCACACGAAATGCCTGAAAGTATGGGTCTCATGGGTGGAATACCCTAGATGAAATGGTTTTATCACACACTTTTGAGTGTGTGATTTACATGTCCCTATGTAGGTCGTCCTCTCTCCCAGCAGCGCCCCCTCCTTCCCCTTTCGTTCTCTTCCTTTTCCTATTTATCCTCTACATTACTTATTTCCTTCTTCTTCCTGCTTGTTTTTTCTCCATGTATCACATTTCCTGGCATTTTACAATATTAGCAAATTGTAGCCAACTCTCTTTATAACTGCGCAATGTCATGGCTATCTCCACTGTAGACTGCTACCCTTTATCCTTTGGCCATGCTTTTAGATCTGAGGGAACCATGTTATCTATTGTTTTCTATCTTGTCAACATACAATATTTCTACCCTTGTCTATTCCTTTTGCAAACTGGAATAACTCGTTTACTATGTGGTACTTTAGATTATATGTTTACTGCTCCTGTCTGTTAATGATTGAAAACCTTGAAATGTTTGTAAAAGAAATAAGATTAGAAGTGTAGAATTTGTTGTTCTTCTGTGGCAGAATGTAACACAGCTCCTCAGGTCTTCAGAATATGTAAGTCTGTATGGGAGATCTAGAGCACACAAGAAAAGTAGTTTTAGCATTGAGAATAATTTAGACACTCTTGCCATCTTGAATGAGTGGAATACTACAGATGGAAGTTGGGAGAAAAGAAAGCATGTATATTGTTTTTGGAAAAATTGGTCAAGAACATACTATATATAAGAAAAACAACACTTTTATTTGTCTAGTAGTAAAAGTGGAACATGGCAATAGAATAGCAATAAATGTGATTCACGACATTTCGGAGGTTAACTTGCTGAACAGCAGCATATTAGAAACACTGTGAGTCCTTTTCTTAAAAAATGCCACTTGGGCATTATATAAAGAGGATTATCAAATAGTGGAGTTCAGCCATTCATCCACCACTGTATGGGAGCACTCTGCAGGAGTGTAAGGAGCATAAATTACATAAATTCTCTTACTTCCTATCTCGCCACTGCTTGGAATCTGTGCTGATATATCTACATGTAGCCTGTGACTACCACTGCCATAATACAACCCCTGATAGCCTTCGCATGACACAACAGCGAGCGCACTATTGCAGCCTAACAACTTATCCTAAAACCCACAATACATAAAATAGGTCTTGTCCCTATATTAATCAGCAGACAACTGCAAGATAGTAAAAATAGCTACACCATTGGTACTGCTGTGAGCTTTCACCATATGTACTCTGAATACCTAAATTATTTAGGGCACCCTCCTCTATGGCTCCTTTTCAACATTTACAACTGAACATTTAAATAGTAGTGCTCAGTGTTTTCAAAAGATACTTTACAATTTATATTTTAAAAAGTCTTATACCACTTTAACAAATGTAATGAAATGTACTTTGTTCCATTGTAACTGTCATGCATTGGGACTCCCAGGTATGAACTGGAGTCAGGTATGTGGACCCTTTCCACTACACTGGCAGGGACACTTAGAGAAAAGGGTCCAAGCAGTGTAGGCTGGCGACTCCCAGAGCTGGAGTACAAGCAGGGGAACAGAGCAAGCAGGGGAACAGAGCAGGGGAACTGAATGAGGTAGTGGAAGTCAGCTAAAGCTGGAAGTTAAAATACAAGGCGGGGTGCTGCAATGCTGCGTAGGTGGCATGGGATGCTGCGTAGGTGGCATGGGGTCCCCCAGGATGTGGAATCTAAGAGCCAGCCGGTATTCGCCAGAGCTCCTAATGGTGGAGATGGGCTTGGCTGCGTGCTGACCCCAGGTCACAATCCCTAGGTCCACTCAACTCACCTAACAGGTACAGGGTACGAATCAAAGGTTAGGGACAGCCAGTAGACATGGATTTCCAAGGACACGCCAAAGGTTTGGTACACAGGAAAACTTCCAGGAATTCAGGGTAAATCACAAATGGGGGACTCGGCAACTAGCTTAGGAAAGCGTTGATCGGGCTGAGTGCCGTTAGCTGCCCTGAGTATAAATAGAGACAGGAAGAGGGAGGATCCACAGGATTGGCTACAAACAGACTGCACTGATTGGCCAAGAAGTTGCATAAGAAACAGCAGTAGAGGTCGGCCGACGCCTAAAGCTTGCAGACAGTTGCAAGAGTGAGTCAGGTTCAGAGCACATTGTCTGGAAGACTACAAGCACCAGCACAGCCCTACATGCCTGCAGAATCAGGGGTAAGAGGTATGTATATACTTGAAGAACTACAAGTAACAGCTCAGCTGCAAGTCTGCAGCTGAACTGTGACAGTAACTACACTAATATAAACCAAATATGCCATTCTTACTACAATTCCTATTTCTGGCATTGATATGTTAACCTAATTCTGTGATTGAGACCATGACTGAATGTCAATGACAATCTACCTCCTATTCAGTGATTAAAGCCAACAAGCCAACAAGAAACAATCAAATTAAGCCATTAATGAACTCTTGTTCATCTACTCAGAGATCTCAATCTTTAGCGCAGGAGCTCTTGGTTATAACAATGTTTCTAATTGAGGGGAAACATTGCAGACTGTAAAGGCTCCTGAACTTTCAGAGCACAATAAAAGATTTATAGAAGCAGAACAAAAAGATCTCTAATTTAGATCTTTAAGTTAAAGACCTTTCGTACCTTTTCCAACAAAACAACAAAAAAAAACTACAGGCCATACAAGAAAATCCTGAAGTAAGTGGTTTAATAGGAAGAAATATTATTGTATTTATCTCTAGTATTTATATAGTGACAATGTTTTACACATCATTCCTGGCCCCTGAAAAAGCTTTTCTAATTTTTCTATTACGCTCATACACAATATTCACAATTTGGCAGGAAGTCAGTTAACCTACCATCAGGTTTTTGTATAGTGGAAGAACAACAGAGCACCTCAGAGAAACTCTACTCAGATAATATCCCAGGTAGAGATTGAACCTGGGACCCAGATTTGCAAGGCAAGGCCAAATGTGATGTCCAGAGTCTCTAAGTTTTGCAATAGGAACATCTAGCAGTGTCCACATTCATTGTTTCCCTACCTGATAAGTTCATCCCATGTATTAAATGCCTAGGTTGTACGGATTTGACATTATGTGAATAAGGCCGAAAATGCTTGAAGTGACATTAAACTCAGGAGTTAAATCCAAAAGATGCAAACAAGAATCCTTTTAACAATACTGGTCCCTATTTGTGTATCACTTAACTGTGGATACTCAAATCATCTCTGAATTGCTGACACAGTCCTTCCTTCTGGAGAGTGACTACTTTTTGAAAGAATATGTTTATTTAGAGAATTTTTTGTGTATTTCAGTAAAAGAGACAATACAGAGGTACATAAAAGACATGGAGCATATAAATCGAATGCAAAAGAGAGGCAAATGCCACTGTCTTTCCCAAGGCACTACATGAATACAGTATTGAGGCACTACAACATCACATAACATCCGTAATATGCAGTATATAGCTTTTCTTTAAGCTAGGGAGGACAATGGCCCAATAATATTGAGCCATCTAGCCCCAGTCTGTTCCCACACTGTGGGAACAACCTACCCCCTGCGGGAGGGAAGGAAAGAGAGGTAGAGGGTAGAGAGAAAGGAAGAGAGAGTGGGGCATGGTGCAGCCACGGGTCCGGGGTACCAAAAGATGTATTCCTTCACAGAGGCATCTAATTATACAGCCAAAAGACTACGAAAGCTCTCAGTAGTGCAGAAATGCAACCAGACACTCCAAGTAGCATTAAATTTGGCATCTCGGTGGTACAAAGCCGCAGTGAGCTCCTCCATCCGGCATATAGAATTCAATTTAAGCACCCACTCACGGGTAGTAGGGGGAGTACTTGACTTCCAGTGTTGCGGTATAACTGCCTTAGCCGCCATCATGAAGAATCTGAGGAGGCCCTTCTTAGCTGAGGAGATTGAGCCCAGTACGGACAGGAGAGCCACCTTTGGAGACCTGTCCACCTTGGTGTGAAAGATCTGGTCATAAGTATCGAAGATATCCTTCCAAAATGGGGTCAACAGTGGGCAGGACCACAAGATGTGCAGCATTGTCCCTGGATGCGACAGGCACCGCCAACATTGCGCAGGTGCAGAGGGACACATAGCCTGGAGTCTAGTGGGGCAATAGTACCATCTCGACAGGAGCTTATAATTTCTCTCCTGCTTGCTACGGACATGGTGTGTGTTAAAGCAAAGGATTTGGAAATTTTCTCATCTGTGAGGTCACAACCTATCTCTCTCTCCCAGGCCCTGACAAAAGAAGGGGTAGGTGAGGAACGTTCCAAAAGCAAAAAGCTATAGATAGTGGAGATCATGCGCGCTGGGGTGTCCCTGGAGACACACAGTTTCTCAAAGGGAGAAAGCTCCCTTGTTGGGTGTCCTCACGCAGCGAGCCCGGTTAGGAAATCATGCAACTGAAAATACGCCAGCCAACTACACGGCAGCGCAGTTCCCCCCCCATAACATCTCCGTGAGGGGCCGCAAACCACCCGCCCGCAGGGCTCGGCAAATAGGGGCAAAGGAGCGATACTTCCATCCCAAGAACTGATGAACGAGGCGTGCCAGTGGGAAGTCTGGGTTATCCAGGACCTGAGTCGGGTCCGTAGTATGAGGGAATATTGGAGGATTTAAGCAAGGAATCCCACACTTTAAGCATGGTGGGAAGGAAAAAGGGGAGACTGGAGCGGGCCGGTCAGGAGGGGGATGGGGACCATAATAAGGAGAGGGAGGAAAAGGATAGTATCTCCCAATCTAGTTGTACCCACAGTTTGTTAGAAGAATGGTAGATGGTGTCTAATAGCTGAGTCAAAAGTGTTGCTTGATAATAGAGTTCTAGGTCTGGAAGGCAAACCCCCCCTGTGCCTTTCTCCTTGTCAGTACCAGATAACAAAGTCTAGCTGGTCTAGCAGCCCAGACATGTCGTATGAGCAAAGAGCGTAGTGTGCGGAAAAAATATCGGGGGACCTCGATAGGGACTGTCTGGAACACATATAGTAGTCCATTTTAAAGAGGGCCATCCTCCCAAACCATGAATGGCATAGTTTAGCCCAGTCGAGTAACCTAGCATGGACAGTAGAAAGCAGAGGCTTGTAGTTAAGGTTGTACAACTTTTCCCTTGAGGTAGCGAGGAAAACCCCCAGATATATAAGGCCGCACTCCTGCCAAGTGAAGGGAAAGTCCCGTTCAAGGTCCTGTGCTACATGGGTGGGTAATGTAACATTAAAGGCCTCTGTCTTGGCCATGTTCACCTTAAAGTGACTGACCCGTGCAAACTAAGTAAATTCTTTGATTATTGAGGGGAATACTGGGGTTGGAGATATACAGCAACAGGTCATCAGCATAAAGACTAAGTTTAAAATCCCGTCTCCCACTTGTACTCCTCTGATAGATGCATTGTTCCAGATGTGAGACGCTAGGTGTTCCATAGCTAAAATGTACAGGTATGGTGACAGGGGGCAACCCTGTCGTGTACCGTTATGTATGGACACTGGCTCAGACAGGATCCCATTAACCCGGATGCGCCGTGGGCGTACGATAAAAGGAGAGGATTTTGTCCAACATAACCTGCGGGATCCCCACGTGGGAAAGGGCAGTCTCGAGGAAAGACCAGCGGAGGCGGTCAAAAGCCTTTTCGGCGTCGACCGACAGCAGGCAAAGGGGGATTTTCCTCGCAGTGGCATAATGCATGAGAGCGGGGGACTTAGTCGTATTATCTCTTGCCTCCCTGGAAGGTACAAAACCAACTTGGTCCAAGTGAATTAGAGACGGGATATATAACTTCAAACGGTTGGCGATTAGTTTTGTGAGCAGTTTTATGTCTATGTTAATAAGGGAGATGGGTCTATAACTAGTACAGGACCCTGGATCCTTGTGCGGCTTGGGTATTACTGTAATATGTGCTTCTTGGGATTGTGTAGGGAACAGATTAGATGTAGAGACCACATTGAAGGTATCTAGTAATATAGATAAGAGGGAATCCTGTAAAGTTTTGTAAAAGACACCTGTGTATCCATCTGGGCCAGGACTCTTACCCAGGGGGAGAGATTTAATGACCCCGGAAAGTTCCGCTGCAGTAAATGGTAATGCAAGTTTGGCAACCGTCCCTCCTGACAGGCAGGGGACTCCAGAGGCTTGTATATATTCCCGCAGGACAGCTGGGCAACGCTCCCCTCCCAAATGGGGGCCAGACGCCTTGATATTGTACAGGGTAGAGTAGTAGTGCTGGAAGGCTCCAGCGATTTGTTCAGAAGACTGGACCAGACCCTGTCGTGGGCATACAATTTTAGACACGTAATTGCGGGACCTATGTGTTCTAATGGACGTGGCCAACAGCGGACTGCTCTTATTCCCAAACTCATGGAATGAGCGGAGAGTCAGCTCCCTGTACTTCAAGTAGGACCGGTCTAGGATTGAATGGAGCTCCCGGCGTTTGGTAAACAGGTCTTGATAAATCTGAGGGTATGCGTGAGTCTTATGGCTAATTTCTAGACATGTGCGATTCGTTTCGTTCCGAATCGAAATTCGGACGAATTTTCGTAAATTCGGACATTCGGATATATCCGAATTCCGAATTACAGACATAACGAATGCAAACGAATCCGAATTTCCATTTCCGAAATTCGTTTCGTTTTCTGTTCTTATTCGTTTCGTTTGTTGGAGAAAAGTGACATTAGAGAAGGAGAAAAATATTTTTCCCCCTCAAATGTCACTTTTGCTGCAAACGAACGAAACGAATAAGAACAAAAAACGAAACGAACATTCGTACTAACGCTACCGAATGTCGTCCGAATCCGAATTCCGAATCCGAATTGACTTTCACACCCGAATCCTGAAAAACGAAATAACACAAATCCGAATTTAAAACGAAACGAAACTAATTTTTTGGCAGTGCACATGTCTACTAATTTCCAGGTAGGAAATGTCAGACAACAGTGCGGAAATCTGGGCGGTGCGTTCGCGCTTCAGCCTGGAGCCATGCTGAATCAGCAACCCCCGGAGGACACATTTCAGTGTTTCCCATTGCACAGGAACGGTAGTAGTATCGGGTGTATGATGCGACCGGAACTCAGCAATGGCCTTGCGCAGAGAGGCAAGGAGCACAGGGTCTTTAAGCAAAGTTTCATTTAGGCGCCAGGATGATTGACGCCGAGGAACCTCAGGGATATTAAAAGAGCAAAATAGGGGGAAGTGGTCTGACCAGAGCTGATTACATATGTGTATCTGAGGACGCCAGTCTAGTAATGAGTGAGAGGAGAAAAAGTAATCAATTCTGGTGTACGATGCATGGGGTGCAGAGTAGAATGTGTAATCCCTCTCACTAGGGTGAAGAACCCGCCAGAGGTCCACTAACTGCATTTTCTTCAATCGCTTCCTAACTACGTTTAAGGCGGGCAGGGAGAAATTCGTTTTACCAGAGGAGGAATCCAGGGAGGGCTCCATGTCGAAATTAAAGTCCCCACCAACCACCAGGTTTGTGCATATTGTAAAGTAACTAGTAGCGTTTCTTGGGGTTGTTAAGGCCCTGAACATTCAGGGAACACAGTTTCAATTCAGCCATAGGGGAAGAGCACTATGTCATTCAAAACTGTAACCCAGACCCATGGCTTCTCACCGGGGGAGGGAAGGGGCAGAGGGAGAGAAGGGGGTGTCCAAGAGAGGACAGAGGTAGAAAAGAAAGAAGAATGAGCTGAGGAAGACAGGCCTCAGCAGTGGAGCACCAACTAAAAGTAGGGAAATACATCCCCAAGAGCGGTCTGGGAACACGGCTAAAAGGGCAGCCGCAGTCCCAGAGCGCCTCCTAGTGGGGAAAATGGGAGGCAATAGCCCTGTGCAATCCAGGGCCACCAGATAAAGTGCATAACCATTACCAATAGCAACAATGAAAGAACCAGCAGGACACTTTGAAACAATAAACAGCAGGCAGCATCAATCATAACCACCCCGCACAAAATAACATAACATAACTTAACCAAACCCAGTGGTCCGCCCCCCACCCCCAATCCAAGAAGGAGACACAAGGGAAATACTGGGCATAATGTAGGCCTCAGTTTCCTTGGACTCCGACTCGGTCCCATACTGATAAGGACCTTCCAAGAGGAAGGCAAGAAATGCAAAAGTGTAGAGAGTCCGGACATAATGGCAGCACAAAATAACCACATCAGGACATATAAGGCACAGTGCTAGAGTATGTAACAGTAAACTGCGGTTTTCTCGGTCGCCAAATAAACCAATGAGAAACACTCAGGTTAGAGCAACGTGGCATTTGAGGCAACTCCCGACAGATATCGTCTCAGTAGGGCATGTATGCACCCGGATCTTCTGGGTAAGTCTGCAGTCCAGCAAGCAAAGAGGGTCGGAGGTCTCAGGGGACGTGACCCAGGCATAGGTTGGGAACAGCGGACCTCAACAGTACTTCCAGAGCATTAGCGGGGGGTTGGCTTGGAACAGGACCTGCGCTCCATTCGGGGCTTCGGGGAGACCAGCTGCCACTGATCTCCCAAGGGGACAACAGTTAAAGGGGCAATGAGGCATCAGGCCAAGTCTCCAAGGCCACTGGGGGCAGTTCTATCACTGTGAGGAAGGGTTCCAAGTCAGCCGGGTTACGAAACAGGTGAGTCTTCCCATTCCTTCTTGCAGATAAACAAAAAGGGAATCCCCAGCTTTAGGCGTGACCTGCATCCTGTAAAGCCTTAGTGAGGGGACGCAGAGCCGCGCGTTTATCCAGCGTGCGTTTGGAGAGGTCAGTGAACAGTGAGAGCTGTGCTCCATCAAAATCCACCGTGCCGGCCGCACGAGCTTTAGCCATAATATCTTCCTTGACAGAGCAGTAGTGTACTCTACACAGTACGTCACGCGGCTGTGTCACATTTGGTCTGCGAAAGCCCGGTGTTCTGTGCACTCTATCCAGTTCAATGTGTTCAGAGACCGGTTTGTGCAGTAGGGTGTTAAAGAGCCCTAGAACCGTGGCCTTCAAATCTGATGGGCCAGTAGCCTCAGGGAGACCGCAAATGCCAATATTATTTCGCCTATTCCTATCTTCTGAATAGTCACATGTTGTTGCTGCACAATATGCTGCAGCTCTCCCAGTGCCACAGTGACAGGTATTTTCAACCACATCCAAACGCTGGTGAATAGATTGGAATCCCTCCTTAATTTCAGCCATTTCCTGCTTATGTGCGGATTCCAGGTTATGGAACATATTCTCAATTTCCCCTTTAGTAGGTAAAAGAGCAGAGTACTTACGAAAAGCAGAGGGGATATCCCTGTCGTCTCCCTCACCATCACTGGGATCAGGGGTCTCTCTGTCCTCGCTAGCGCACGTGGAGAGAAGGGATTCCAGAGGAAAAGCAGGGGGTGACGGCCTGTGCTGCTCCCGGACCGCCGCCATCTTGTCTGCACTCTGTGCGGATCTCCTGGCACCCGTTTTTGGGAAAAAAGCCCCGATATCGCGTCTCCTGGAGGAAGAAGCCTGGCGGGCGGCTGAGTGGGACCTCTGCTTCTTATTGCTGCCCAGTGCTGTGTTGAAAGGAGGCTACGCGCTGCTGGTTCGTGTGCCTGGGCCTTGCAATGCCGCCGGAGCTCTAAGGAACACGTCCGCTCCCGGCCATTGCCAAGCCACGCCACCCGAGAGTGACTACTTTTGTTCCCCATGGTCCCTGTGTGTTAGAAAGTAGTCACCGCTCCAAGCTCGCTGCCATGATGAACTAAATCTCACATTTAGTTTACTAATTTGTATTGAGATTGTAGTTTATTGCTGGAGGGACCATGGGGAATAAGTAGCCATCCTCCAGAAGGAAGGACAGTGTCAGCACAAATTCAGAGATGATTTGAGGATCTATAGCTGAGTGATACATAAATAAGATACATTTTTGTTAATAGGGTACTTGAATGCATTTTTATAGTTTAACTTGTGACTTTAGTGTCACTTTAAGAAAGCTTGCCAATTTTAGCAGCCTGACCTTACCATGTATGGTCTTGAATCAGGGCAGTCATAGAAGGGCTGTTTTAATAGGAGACTATGAGACCTGTCTGTTATTGAAGTTAAAGTGACATCAAAGTATAAATTCCCTTTGAGGACTAACATTAAATGATGCCTCTTGATCCGATCATCTTCTTTCCAGTAGTTTTCAGGAGTCCCTCCAGCGCTGGTGCCGGTCTCTGATCCAGCGCTGACTGCTGAGTCTCCTGTGTCTGTGCAGGTGCACGCTGCCTGCATTGACCCTGTGTCTCTCCTCTTCTCTTAGATGAAGATCTCTACTGCGCATGTGCACAATTTTCCAGGCCACTGTTGGGCGTCTGTATCACCCTTTAGGTGTTCAGAAACAGGCTCATAACTCCAAGCAATGCTCAAACCTGGGAGCATAAGTTGTAAATACTGAGCCATCAATGGCCTCCATAAGCACTGCTTTACCCCCTTTGACTAAAAATCACATCAGCATACAGCTCTGCATGCTGATATAAAAGCATCTTACATTCATTAGCTAAACAAACTTATTTTTATTTTACTTACAATTTATTTTTTTCTACTTCCTGGTCCACTTTGGCACAAATGATGTAATTGTTCCCAAGAATTGCATTCTGGGAAGGTTACATCCGCAGAGCATTGCTGGTAAAACTCATCTGTAATCTCTTGAGATCTCAGGGAAAGGCATTTTGATCCCCTGAGATTATTATTATTATTATACAGGATTCATATAGCGCCAAAAGTTTGTGCAGTGCTTTATAATGTAAGGAAGACATTACAAGTACAATATAATTCAAGACAAGATGGCAAGGGGGGCCCTGTCTGTGAGGGCTTACATTCTAGAGATAATGCACATGGTGCTTTGTTGTTATTTTGCAGATATGGATAAATTCCTCTTAAATGCTTGGGTGAGATAAACAGATTCCGACACATGGTTCATTATGCAAAATGCTCAAAAATATGTAATTTGTTCTTCATGCTACACCATGCTGAAATGAGTTTAGACTCCTACGTACAGGACTTGTGTATAACCTGCATTTTATAAGCTGCAATGCTGGAAAAGCCTTTTCTTCTTAAGTCAAGTACAATGTACTGCTTTCTTCCTATCTTATCAGACAGTTATTCATTCTCCTATCTCACATGTCATTCATAGCCTGTTCTTTTTATTTTCAACGATTAATTACATAGAAGCAACTCATCCCTCTCACTTATCCTAGGTTGGTGCAATATTACCCAGTACATAGAATGTGTTTTATCTTCAGGGGGCAGACCCTCTTTATTTCAAGATGAAAGGCAAGCTGCTTCTATTAATGTCAATAAAACCTGTTTAGATATGGGTTAGAATAATTTTACATTAAGGGGGTTATTCACTAAGGACCGGAAGATTTAGCCGAACGTTCAATCCATTTGGCTAGCTTCGGCTGCAGAAAACCTGCGGTTCAGCGGAACCTAATTGCTTCTGTACGCGCTGTTCTCAATGTCTGGTCATTTTTTAAGGTGAGCCCCCCAAAAATGAAAAAAGTGGGGCTCCCCTAAAATCCCATACCAGACCCTTCCGATTTCGAGCAGCGGTCTGGCAGAGCAGGACGGGAGGGCTGCGCCCCCCTCCTGCACCATATCAGGCCACATGAGCTCAACATTGGGAGGGTGCTTTGCCGGGGGAGACACCCTGGAAAAGCACCTTGTCCCCATGTAGATGAGGACAGAGGCGTAACTAGTGACCTCAGGGCCCCGATGCAAGAATCCCCCCCCCCACCCCAAGAAGAAACAAATGACATTTTTATTTTTTTAAACAAAATTTAGACAAGGAAAAAAAAACACACACAAAAAAAACACTCTCCTCTTTCATGTCCCCAGCTCCCCATTATCTCCCCCTTTATGTCCCCAGCTTTCCGCTCCCGGACCCCACACTCTCCTCTTCCATGTCCTCAGCTTCCCCTCATCTCCCCCCTCCAGCTTTCCACTCCCGGACCCTATGTCACCTCCGTAGTTCCAGCTCCCTGTCTCCCCCTTCATGTCCGCAGCAGCTCTCTATTCGGCAGCAGTTCTGTGTGATGAGGGGGCGGGGATAACACTCCTCCCACTCATTGGCTGCTGTGCCGGCGCCAGTACTTCACGCTGCGCCCGGAACAAAGTGAGGGGAGCAGCGTGAAGCATGTAGGGCCCAGGGCAGGAGGAAGAGGTCCCAGGACTGACATTAGCGGTTACCGGGATAATAAATATCTTGGTAATCATCGGTTACCAGGGGCCCCTTCCTCCTTTCCTGGGCCCCCTCCAAATGTCGGAACTCCAGGGCCCGGTCGCGGCCGCGACCTCTGCGACCCTGGTAGTTCCGCCACTGGATGAGGACAAGGACCTCTTCCCCACAACCCTGTCCCGGTGGTTGTGGGGGTCTGCGGGCATATCTGCATCTGGGTGCCCCCTTTCATTAGGATACACCCAGATGCCACCCCCCCCTTGTGAATGAGTAAGTGGTAGTTGTTACACACACCTTGAAAATTCCTTTGTTTGAACAAAAAACTCAAGACAATTCACTTTCTGCTGTTCAGCACCTATGATAATAGGGGTGAACAGCAGGGAATGAACTGCCAAACGTTCACCTCAGCTGATCCAGATGTTGCATCGGCTGAGGAGAACGGGCTCTTTCCTACACTTAGGCTGGACAAGCTGCGGCTGTCCGGCTGAGCCGAAGGGATGTGCAGTGAGCCGAATGCGGCCGATGTATGGCTAAAAATAGCAGTACACAGCTGCAGTGAATACCCAAAGAAGCTTTAGCTCACTTCGCTTCGGCTCGGGTTTTTTTCCGTTGCTTTTGGCAGCTCAGTGAATAACCCCCTAAGACATAAATTGGCACAAAAGCAGATACTATGCATACACAGTTAAATACTAGCTCTTTATCTGGTAACATACAACTCAGATAAGCAATATAAACAAAACTTTTTCCCCAAGTTCTGTGTAAGAATGAAGTGGTCCTCTTGTTAATTGCCTTATGTTGCTATTGGTTGGTTTTGTTTGTTGCTTATCTTTGCTGAAGTTACTGATGATCATTTGTTGTTCTAGGGTTGCCACCTGTCCAGGATTCACCCGGACAGTCCGGGTTTTGAATGCTGTGTTCGGGTTTCATGGCAGCAGGAACCCGGACACAAGATGTCAGGCAGACGGGGGCAACCAAAATTAAGATAGGGGCTACTGGCTCCCCACTGAAAATAGTCTCAACTGTGATATTTACATACAAATGGGTGGTGCTATTTACATGAGCTGCGACTCATTCTCCCAATAGAGTGTTCGGGTTTCGCTCAAAGAAAAGGTGGCAACCCTATGTTGTTCTTATCAGTTTATGAGACACACAGTGACTAGCAGACCATAGTGCACCTCTTCCTTCTATTGCTATCAACAACAATGTAAGTGTACTTGGTAATGTGTGACGATGAAAAAAGGTGTTAGCAGAAAAAGCATCCCTTTATAATGTGACAGATTCCATTACTTGTGACCCACACAGCATGTTTTTTGGCTTGAACCAGTATTCATGTGGTTGTTTGAAACATTCCATGCCTAATGACTTTATGATATCAGTATCTTTTAGTAAACCCATTCAAATTCACTTACTACTCAAATCAATGATGTAGTAACATGAAGTTTTGTTCTTCCAACTTGGAGTCGATTTCTTGGTATCTGCATTTCCAACTGTTATTGTGGCTTCTTCAGTTAAACAAACTGACACTTCTATGAACTCTTATGTCAAGTGTGCATAACCTTGGGCAACCTGGAGGACCTTGGGCACCCAACAGACATTGACCATGAGGACTCACCATCATGATGAAGATTTTAAAAGTTGGGGATTAGGTACATAGAGGAAGACTTCCTGTGTCTTATGTCTAAAATATTATAATTCTCATGATGGGGAAACTGGACCCACTTGAAAATGTCATAGTCCTCTCATGGGCCAGTACTGGCCCTGGTCAGTGGTGGTGATTCTATTAATATGGATGCAGCACACAAAAGCGATGACTACACTGTGTAGATAAATTTAGAATGTGGTATTCTGTTCTGCACTTGCTTGAGTAATGTGTGACAAATTGGTATTATAGAGTAAAAGACAAATTGAGGACATAGTTTAATTAAAGATAAAGCCAGAATAATATATAGCACAGGCTACAAACAAAATGGAAGATTAATCAAAATGCCTCCAGTTTCAGAGTGTGATTAGAAGAAAAATGGGAAGTGTTACCTACATTCAGTAAAATGTGACTCTGGTTTAGGAACGATGTGCTGGTTGTGCATTTACAAAATATAGACTCTAAAAGAATGCATAAAGATGGAAAATCCAAATTATGAAGTCCAGCCTGCTTATTACTGAGATTTCTGTTTGAGGGCCAATTCACACCAGTCACTGCCATAGGCTCACAGTGGCTGAGGTACGCTGCCCAACACAGTGCTGATCCCTGCACATCGCACTTTGTTTTTTCTTTGGTAGAACTTTATTGAAATGTCATTCAGTTCTGCAGGCACAGTGGGGTGCAAGGCAGTTGTTCCAGCATGCCATACTTTTTTCAGCGCACACCACCGTATTCCCAACGCAACGTAGTGGTGTGAACCGAGTCCATCCATGAAAAGGCAAATTGCCTTGTCTTGCGTTGGGGCTGCGTTCTTCTCTCTCCTCATCTCCATAACATAGGGGGAATTGTGTTCTGTAGTAAACAAAAAAAGAACTCGGATTGCTGATAACATTGACTGAGATTGCAGTTCAGTGCAGATAAATCTATTGCCTGTATATTACTATGAAGAGTTTTGTTTATACATACTATATATATATATATTTTTGTTTATAGCTATATTTTTATATTGTCGCCTCGTGTTTCCTATCTGTACTTGACTTCCTAATTTTATATGGTATATTCCTATGTATTGATGCTCAATATCCTATACCACTTACACACCAGTCAATACTGTATACTGATCATAATCTTTTATGTGCTATTTGTAGCCCTGATGAAGGGGGACCCTTTAAACTCCTGAAACACATTGAGGGGAATTTATCAAAACTGGAGCAAACAAAAAGTGGAGCAGGTGTGCATGGCGACCAATCAGCTTATTTGCAAAATAAGGGGAAAGGGAGTCACGTTTATAGTAGCGAGTGGTAAAGACAGGTCTCCTGGGTTTCAATAATCTATCAATAACAAGCAAGGCTCCCCTAAATGTGAAATCCCATAAGATGGAGCTGTCTATAATAGAAAAACAGGCAGTACAATGTATCAAAATTTAATGAAAAAATAGAAAACAACATTAAACAAAATCGCATCAAAAAACCACCAACTGACAAAGACATTTAAAATCAATAAAAGGCAAGTCCTCCTTAGTATGGCCCGAGTGAAAAAAGGTGCAGTTGAAAATATATTTTGACCAAATAAATGGTCAAAAAACTAACTTTAAGTACAAGCGCTGTATAGAAAAAGCAGATACATATGTATCAAATGGAGAGCTACTCACTGTACAGTGTATTTGGATGGTTAGGCAGTCCCTGCAGGAAGTAGTATTGAAGCTGTGTCCGCTGTGTCCACACGATCCAGACTCTGAAATCTGTTTCAATCAATTGTGGTGATGTGATCAAGATGGAAAGGTGCTGCAAGGTCTCCACACTGACATCCACCTGCAGGGTGATCCACAATCTATGTTGCTGGATGAGGTTTAAAGATTTTATTCCACACATGCAGGTGCACTTGAAGGCGCAGATAAAAGGAAATCCATGAGTCAGATATCACTTGCGTGGCAGGTTGAAAATCTGTCAGTGTTGTCACAGCCGGTATATTAAACACATCGCCGGCTGGGGATCTATCCGTGGGTTCACACAGCAGGCTCTCACAGCGAGTAAATATCCTCCAATAGACAATTGGACGCAGGTTTCCGAGTCCACCACTTCTATGTTGTAGCTTGATTTGCTTATAGTGAGAAAACTTCAAAAAGGACTTCAAACAGCCAGCGCTGCCAAGGAGGTAAATCGTTGGCATACAAGGAGGACTGGATACACGTTATCCCCAACGCGTTTCCCCCCTATACACACAGGGGCTTCTTCATTTATTGATTTTAAATGTCTTTGTCAGTTGGTGGTTTTTTGATGCGATTTTGTTTAATGTTGTTTTCTATTTTTTCATAAAATTTTGATACATTGTACTGCCTGTTTTTCTATTATAGACAGCTCCATCTTATGGGATTTCGCATTTAGGGGAGCCTTGCTTGTTATCAATCAGCTTATTTCTTTCATTTTAGGTTGCAATGCACAGCTGCTCCAGATTGTGTCTGCTCTGGTTTTGATAAATTCCCTCAATTGACTTTTTGTGATATAAGAATCTGAATAAAACTAAGGGGGTTAATCACTCAGCTGCCTGAAGGCAGCTGAGTGAATAACCCAACCGAAGTGAAGTGAGCCGAACGCTGTTCGGCTATTCACTTCAGCCTTGCATGACTGATTTCAGCCGTACATCAGCTAAAATCAGCCGTACATCGGCTGCCTTCGGTCAGCCGAACATGCTGTGCATGTTCAGCTAAACCGAAGTGCAGAAGGAGTTTGACTCAGCCAATCTAACATCTAGATCGGTTGAGCCGTAGCTCCGGCAGCTCACTCGCTGCTATTCGCCCTATTTTCATAGGGGCAGAACCGCGGCATTCGGCTCAGCTATTCTGCTCTGTGCCTCCGAGGTAGCGAGCAGAATAGTAAAAAAGTTCAATTAACCTCCCTGGCGGTCTTATTTTTTCCCCCCATTTTTGTCTCTATTTTTACATTTAAATTTGCCGCCGGTTCTGCCCCCCTGCGACGCATATGCTCGCAAGGGACGGAACCCGGAAGATGGATGGCGGCATCGGGTGGAGGACACAGCGGGGATCATGGCTAAGGTAAGTGTGGCGCTGTGTAAACCCAAGTGTGGCTCGGGGTTACCACTTTTGGTAATGAAAACTCGGGAATACCGCCAAGGAGGTTAAAAAAAAGCTGGAAAATTATTTAAATTTTTTTTAAAAATAGGATTTTTTTAAAAAAATACAATATTTTAAAGAAAACAAATAATTATAAAAAATGACGCAAGCCGACCCAACCACACGCGACAAACTCCCGCCACATAATGTAAAATCTGACAGATGCCGGGAAAATATAAACAATTGGGCGGAGCTAGAGGTGACATCACAGATAGCTCCGCCCAACTGTTTCCAATTGGCCTTCACCTGCCAGAGTCTTCTAGCAGGTCCCGGCCAATAAATAACAACTGGGCGGAGCTCGCCGTCTCTGCCCAGTTGTTATTGTTTAATGACAGATCAGCGTCCCCAGGTCGTTTGGGGATGCTGATCTGTCATTACAACTGGGCGGAGTGAGCCGTGAGATCACGGCTGGCTCTGCCAAGCTGTCATTTGCGTGGAGAAAGGTCGGCCCTTTGGCTGACCTTTCTCCACGCTTCATCTGTCACTTCAGCTCAGTCAAGCTGAAGCATATGCCTATGGCTCGGCTGAGCCGCTCGGCTTCCTTCGGCTGCTGTATGGGCTATTGTGAATAGCCTGTATAGCAGCCCTTTGGGGTTCGACCGAACCGAAGGGCTCAGGCCCGTACAGCCTTCCTTCGGTTCTACTCATCCGAAGGGGTCCCGGTGTCGAAGCTAGCCGAAGGATCAGCCGAAGCTATGGCTGGTTCCTCGGCTCCATAGTGAATAACCCTCTTAGGGGTTTATTCACAAAGCTGCCAAAGGATCTAGCCGTAGCTTCGGCTGATCCTTCGGCTAGCTTCGACCCCGGGACCCCTTCGGTTCAGTAGAACCGAAGGAAGGCTGTACGGGCTATTCACTATAGCCCGTACAGCTCCCGAAGTTGGCCGAGGGGCCCAGTCGAGCCGAAGGCATGTGCTGCCGCTCGACTGAGCCGAGGTGAAAGCCGAAGCTGGCCGAACGACAGCCTGCTACTGACAGCTGAGCGGAACCAGCTGTCATCTCACGGCTGGCTCCGGCCACTTGAAAAAAGACAGATCAGCGTCCCTGGTTACCAGGTAACCAGGGACGCTGATCTCCAGACAGTCCAACTCACCTGGACGCTCTGGGAGTCTCCCGCTATTAGATAGCTGCTCCAGGCCGCCCGGGAGAGAAACACTTTCTCTCGGAAAGTTTTACTCTGCTCTTTTTTTTTTTTTTCTTCTGTCATCGGAGCCGTTGGCTGTCGTCAGAATAAAAATACAAAACAAAAAAAAACAGCATAGGAATGCATACCTTTTACAATTTGTTGTTTATTCCCTCTACAGCAAGAACATTAACAGCTAAGAGTCTTAAGGATGACTTGTACAAAGCCTAGTTGCCAAGAAGCCAAGGCGGGAAGACCAAGCAATTATGATGATGTGCAACAAGAGGGTAAAGCACTTTAATATTTAAGCACAGAAACATAATGTACTTTTGAGAATATAACTGTATTGTTGCAGAGGATTTTGTTTCACTGCAAATTTAACTGTAAGTACATTTTGTAAAGGATTGATGAACTCTTATGTTGCAATTAGAGTGCCTTGTATTTCTCAGTTTTAATTTGTGAGTAATTCACATAGGGAGGTATACCAAGCTAATGCTGACGCCACTAAATACCATATTCTGATCATAATCTTTTATGTGTTATTTGTAGTGCTGATGAAGAGGGACCCTTTAAAGCTCTGGAACAGAATGGCTTTTTATGATAGAAGAGTCTGAATAAAACAGACTTGTCCTTATTTCTAAGTCTTGGCCTTATGCGTTCTGCTTTTGGCACTTTCTTCCTTGCACATCTATTCCCTACTCAAAAAAGAACCAACCTGCACCTTGCACACCCAGTCCCTACTTGAGCAAAAACCAACCTGCAGCCACCACCAACCAGCCACCAATCTGCTGAGCTGATGACAGTTTCATCAGCTTGGCATGCAATGCACACTGAGATATTCAATTTAGAAAATTAAAGCATGTACCTTTCCTTGTGAGACCTGGCTAGCTATAGACACCAAATGGCTGTCAATAGAAAATACCAGCGAAAATCAATTTCAGATGATTTTTTCCCCCCACCTTCTCTAATGGTTAGCCTGCAGAGATCACAGTGCCTCTATAGACAATACAGCATCTCATACATATCTTACATACTGTATATAGACCAGGGATCAGCAACCTTTTTCATAGAAATGAGCTGATTTAAAAGGGTTCGCCCAGTGTGTAGCTGGGTGAATGCCGTTTGCACGGCTTTACTGCTGCTATATGGAGCTGAGGAGCATAAACATTTCCTATGTTCCTCTGCTTTATCTAGATGCAGTACACAACCGGCGTGTCAATGACCAATAGCACACTGTAGCCAAAAAGATTTTCAATTTGTGCACTCATATTTGTACTGTTAATGACAAGTTAAACTGAGTAATTAATATCTTAACTGGTGCACACACAAAACATGTTCATATTTACCATTAACTTAACAATAAACTGATAATTTGAAATCACCTGCACTCCATAGAGCGTACAGCGTGCTACTCACATATCATAGATAAAAGTGAGGTATTTGGTAAGCAGCCACAGACACTGTGTGCAAATCGCTCAGCTCCTCTACTCCACCCTACGTACGTTACGTCAAAGGGCGTGACTTCATCAGGGGTGTGGAGACAGGAGCTTAACCGAGCGCATATATTAAGACCAGTTGTCATGGTAGCCAAATACCTCACTTTTATCTATGATATGTGAGTAGCATCCTTTTTTTAATAAAGTCTAGTATCCTTTTAAAACCATCTGCACTACGAGTCTCCACTTTTTATTTTATCTGATGCATGGGCCATTCGGATGAACTGTCTGCTTCCAATTCCTGAGACTGCAAGAGAGTCTGTACCTGAGAGGAGGTAACCCACTGGGAGGTATTCGGCATCAGGTGCTTCCTCTACCTGGTTCGAATTAGAGGAACAGCGCATACAGACCCTGGTGGCTCTCTGCTAAAGGTGAGGTGCATTCCAGAAGATTTCTCTGTTGATGGTCACAGGAGACTAAGTTTATTCTACATCCAATGTTTTATCTTCTTGAAGATCCAGGATCATGGACATTTTTTAACCATTTATTAGTTTCACTGTAGTGCAAGTCACACACATGCGTTTTTCTAGTTGGTATTCTTTGCACATTGCATCACATTGATTCACAGTTAATATTTAGTGCATTTGATTTTTCACTATGGATATTTTGTAGCAATTACATTTACACTAAGGTGCATGTTATATACATGCGTTTCTTCTTTGTTTTGCACTTTTTACACATTGTATCACATTACTCCAAGGTCAGTATCTACTATATCTGACACTTTTGCAGTCTCATTCACACAGCGCGGCTTTTACCATTAATTTCATACGTTATATCTGACCACACAGATTTCAGCTGCTGCTTAACTTGATTAGAGTAGTGGCGCGAGGTTTCACATTATTCACATGTCTATAGGTATTGTCCCTTTTCACTATTAAAAAGAGAACAATGCTTTCACTGTAAATACATTTGAATGAGATGTCAAAAAGTATAAATATCTGTCAGTGGCGGACCTAATAACCAAAGGGCCCTGGTGCAAGATTAATCTGTGTTGTTACAGCCAATAGGAGACCTTTTTTTCCATGGCTGGTATAATTCACTTTTGGGTAATACTATCCTGTTGTCTTATGTTTAAAGAATATTGTTCACATCAAGACAGTCATTCCTTTGGACTTAACCTGTATCCAGACAGTCATTGCAGTAGGAAGTGAAAACTGATTTCTAATTAGATTGTCTGAATTATACCTCATACAGTGACAATGTCACTTGTTCCCAGGAATTTGATGTGATGAACAATAGTTTATTTAACTAATAATGATGCTGATTGTTCTTGGCTGAAAAGTGGCCACTATTGGTTTTAACCAACTGCACTGTAAAAACAAATTTGTTTCTTTAGGTTGTAGCTAGAGGTAAACTGAAACGAAGCTGAAATGGAAAGTTTTTTTTCTAACCTTTTCAAATTTGTATAAACTATTTTATTTTTATATAGAATGCATTAGTGTGTTTTGTATCCAAACTCAAGTGCAACATTTTAATACATTTCAGCTTAATAGTCCTTAGATGTGGTGGCTGCATTACCTTTCTTTTCAAACTCTTTTCCTTTATTTTTACCTGGTCGTTTTGTAGGTAACACAGTTTGTGTATTAGATTGACAATGCTCACTGTACTCTCTGTACAGATGAGCAGTGATGTCACCCTTGGAGAGAAAGTGTGTTTGGACTACAGAACAACTCCCCCTCTCCTCATATCCATAACGGGGGAGGTAGCCTTATTTTACAGAAGTGAACTGTGCAGGGCTGATAGAGCCAGGACCCTCAATGTGAAATATGCACATTACAGCACTAGGTTTAGGCAAGAAAGGAGTTGCAATCATTTTTGTACTTGTTGAACACGTATAACTAAACACTCTCGAAAGTATATTTAACAAATCAAAAGTAAGCAAATAAGAGAAGCTGTCAGGGTGCCAAGAAACCAGACAGAAACTTAAAGTACAGGTTTAAAAAATAAAAGAGTTTATTGAAAACAACAATAAACATAAATGGCAAAAAAACAATGGAGGAAGTCCAGGACGTTGTCAGTGTGAAGCCAGGGGTCAGATGCCAAAGCGGGTAGTCAGCTGAACCAGGTCAGGGAACACTGAGAGCACAACAAATGTAAACAATAGCCTGAGTCAGGAACCAGGAGATCAGTCAGCCAGAGCTAGGGTCATACACGAAAAACAGGAACTACAGATCACTTGGTAGATCTGAACACATGCAAGGGTGGAGACTGAACAGACAAGCTGATGGTTAAATAGTGAACGGGTGTTACATCATCACTATGAGACAGACGTTTGGCAGAAGTTTTGCTAACAGTTGCAGAATGATGATATTTACGGGTATGGTCATAAGAGGACACCAAAGAGGAACAAACAGTGTCAGAAACATTGTACAGAAGACAGGCTGCAGGCAACTGGACACGAAAGGGTAAACAACCCTAAAATAAGCTTATTGTTGAGTTTTACATACACTTTATGTCCTGGTCACACTAATCAGAAAGAAAGGAAATCAGAGAAAATCTTCCCAACAGGGTGAGAGATTGCTATAAAAAAACATGATAATGTGTTTTAACCCTTTCTCTGCCAGCACCCTATCCCTTATGGTGCTGGCTTCGGGCACCTGTAAACAGACTCCCGGTGGCTATAGACTCTAACTGTCAGCTTTACACTGGAAGCTGCTGCCAGATTGCTTCCAGGGGCTGGTTGGAGTCCCCCAACCCCACCCAACACTACCCGCCTTGCTTCCTGTGCTCCACTGCCCCCTGGAACTGGCATCATGGGTGTCGACAGCAAAGGAGAAAGAGAGACCAACGAACATTCGCTTGCCGATCTCCTTTCCACTTCTTGCATCACTTCCAGCTCCTCAACTGTTAATCCCCAGTATCCCCCTAAGAATTTTCATTTCACGCTGAAGAAATAGCAATAAAGATGATATCCTAAAGCTGAATACTGCACGGACAACATATCCTCTAAACTGCCAGCACAGGAATATAAAGCAATAAAAACCCAATAGATCTTCTAACTCACCCCTGCTTGGCTAAAATATTTTTAAGGGGATTTCTTTTCACCTCTTGTCCCTCTGAACCCTTGTCCAAGGAACAAGAATCTCCCCAAAGGCCTAACAAAATGCAATCTAAATCTCCCAGAGGCTCAAACCATTTTCCTACTTTTGGCTGGAGTTAGGCTATAGGGCACTTCCTCCCACAGAAGCTTTTACTTGAAGTTCTTAAACTGCCACTTGCTCCTATATCTGTATATGGACAACAAAACATATACAGGAATCACTGGGGTGCATAAACCAAATGATGATACCAAATTTTTTAAAAATGCTATCCAAAATCAAACAATCCATAGGAGATCGGTTTAATACTGTACCTTTTATTTTTTTTTTCAACTTTTATTTTTTGTTCTATGAAAAGCAAACATTTATAAAATGGAAAGCTGATATTCACAATAATTACTTGCAGATAGATGGATAATTAGCACAGAACTGCAGCAATGTCTGTAGTGATTAAGATAAGATAATTTGTATAATGGCCTAGGCCATATTAACTGATTCATACCCACGTGAAACTGCAATGCTGCAACCCAAAAAATGTCTCTCTGGCAGCATTAGGATTAACAAATAGAGGCAGCCCTTGTGCTAATAATAAGTTAACGTGGTTTTCCACCTCCAGTCTATGAAAATATCTTCATTGTCCATAGAGATAAAAATTACCTTATTAGAAGGCACAATTGTTTATCACTGTTCTGCTTCAACATTCTTTGGGATCCTCCAGGGAATTCTTCCTTGCAGGGTGGTGACATAGGAGTCCAGGCATTTGAGTGTTAAGCTGTGTGCTATAATGAATGAATTAAAATGTTCCTATCATTCTATAAGCAGAGGATCCTTTTGCCCTTTTTTGATAGCTCGCAGTTAGGCATTTAGTGGTTCTGCACCTGCTGTGGAACTACAAGTCTTTATTTATTGGTCTACATGGTATGTCAGTGAATTTAAATGTCTCAAACATATGAAGATCATTAAATGACCCTACTGTGAAAAATTGTTATTAAAAGCTTTGTTACCTGTAAAAGAAGGCAGTAAATACTCCTTTTCCAATGCTCACGCTCCTAAATGCTGCTCCAATGCTCGCAATAATTCCCCAAAGTCATAGGAAATTGATAGATATGTGGTAGTGCTGGACTGGAGGAGGAGCACCAGTTTTGATATAAATCGGAAAAACTAGAGGATGTACTCTTTACTAAGTTAAGCACAATTAACCCAAGTCATCTGTAATTTTTTATTTTTCTTAGAATCATATGGGTCGCTTTGTGATCTTGAAATTGATAGATCTTAGCCAGTGAAAAGTTAGAAATTAGAGATGCACTCATACCGATACTAGTATCGGCATTGGTGCCGATGTCAACTGTTTAGACAAGTACTTGTACTCGCCCAAATGCTCCCGATGCCTATCCCGATACCGGGACTTCCGGGATCAGGAAGCCGGGCAGCGGGTCATTACACGCCCCCCGGCTTCCTGAGTGGCCGCAAGCCGGCTCCATGCTCCCTGATGACGAGGGAGCTTGAAGCTGGCTTCCGGGCCAATCAGGAAGCCGGGGGTCGGGTAATGACTCACCCCCCCAGCTTCACTTGGTGACGAGAAAGCAAGGAGCCGGCTTCCCAGCCAATCAGGGAGCCTGGGTGGCATGTAATGACTTGCCGCCCAGCTTCCTGATTGGTCGGGAAGCTGGCCTATCAGGAAGCCGGGCGGCGAGTCATTACTTTAAAATCTTGAAGACAGCCTTCCCATAAGAGTGATGGCTGGTATAGCAACAAAGGGCATGACAACTCCATTTTATATCTCATAGTTTTGCAATAAAGTGTGCAACAAGCTTATAAAGATGTGATGGTCAGGTGCCCACAAACATTTGGCCATATAATGTGTATAAACACTATGCCATAACTTTACAGTATTGAGCAAAAGGCTTATTAGGATTTGTAGATCAGAGCAGTGCTTTACAGTCAAATATTTCCCCTCTGTGTTAAATGATTGAAATGAATGGCTATAAGTGCACAGTATTGAGTGGTTAACATCAGAGCATCACACTGACTGCCACACAGTTGTTGGTGGGAATTATTTTACGCTTAAAGGTAAACATCTTCTTGAGCTCACTGCGGAAGCGATCATGAAGCCAGGCATACAGGAAGGGGTTGCAGCAAGATGAACTCATAGCGAACCAGTGACAGAGGAGCTGAATTAGCAGGAAATAATGTTTGTTGATGAGGTTGATGTCAATGTCCCTGATGATGTTGAAAACGTGAATGGGAAGCCAACAGATCCCAAAGGCCGTCACCACCAGCACAATTAGCCGGAATATCTTCCTTTTTCGCAGTCTATCAAACTCTGCCTGGCTTTGAGTAGGATGGCCAGGGACCACTCTGTTCTTCAGCTTGACAGTGATGCAAATATATGACAGGGATACTGCAGACAAGGGAAGGATGTAAGTAATGATCAGGGTGCTGTAAGCATAGGCCAGCCTCTCTGTCTCTTTGTCAAACCAAAATTCTTCACAAATGGCGAAACCTTGCTGTTGGAACTCTATGTGGTAGGTATGAGCAATGGCTGGCCCAACCAAGGCAAAGGAAAGGAGCCATATCCCCCCAAGCACATAGATACAGGTCGTCACAGATATTCTTTTCTTTAAAGGATGCACGGTTGCATAGTACCTAGTGAGAAACAAAACAGGACAAATAATTAGTCTTCGAGTAGCTGCAGTGACGGTGCACTTAGATGGGCTTTGAAGTGTTTCTGGTACCTTAATTACTGCTTAGAGTAATTTAGCTTCTACAAAAGAAGGCTTTGCAGTTATGTGCCTCTTTTCACCCACCACACAGCTGTGGCATAATAATGTTGTCTGCAGAGGATGACAGTTATGTCTAATTAATGTTTTGTGCCAATGACTCCCCGATTGAGTAAAGCTTAGCCTTTTTGGATGAGAGTTGAGAAATACTACCCAGAATAAAAGCAGTTGTGGAAGGACAGAATAGGGGGCTTTTATTAATGAATATTGAAAAGATTTAAGGGAATGTATAGTCTTTAGATTAGTTTTTTTAAGATTTAGTCTTTATATTTTCTTATGTTCTAAAAAGAATGTTTTGAATTTTGTTTCTTTATAGCTCAGTAAATAACAAAGCTGAATCCAGGAAAACAGCTAATTACACAGTTTAAATTATTATAATAAGCCAACACATTACAAGTCAAAATGCAGCTGACAAGAGCAAAAATTTTAGTTAACACTCCATGCATCTTGAATTGCCCCCTGCCTCTAATCTTTTGCTTCCTGCCTGTATCAGAAGTAGAACTTTGGACTGTAAATATTTGTTAACTCATTTTAAATTTGAAAATAGAACAGGGCATCACTGTTCTGTTTCAAGAGCCGCTTTATGCTTTGACGTACCCCTCGATCCTTCCATGCAATATGGTCAGCACAATCCAGACAACCTTACTCTCTAATATACCACAGAAGCCTAAATCCAACCTAGTTTTACATTTCAAAGTACATTTACAGAGGATGTTTTATGGTGATTTGAAGTGTAAAAAAACAAAGATCTTCCAAACCTAGTGTTTGCAATTAAGGCTAGCAACAAAATTAAGGAACCTTGGAAGAAACAAGGAGGGTCTATGTAGACTATACCAACGAATACTAAACGGGAGGGGAGGGACAGTGGGAAATACCAAATGTATACACAAAAACAAGTTGTAGCAGCACTAATCTACCACTAGATGTCAGGTGTATACCACAACATAATATATTTAATGGAATACATAGCAGTGTAATAGCAATAGCAGAAAATAACATCAGCTGTGGCAGCACAATGACTACCATAGCTCTAGTTACTCTTTTTTAGTTGTCTATGTTAAATGGGCAACTGAAGATTTTTTTTAGATATACTGTACTGTAAAAAAGATTAGGTTATAGGGACCTTTTATAACCTTTTACAATCATTTTTATAAATTAATTTTAAAAATGTTGTATTTGTATTAATTAGCTATATATATTAGGGATGCACCAATACCATTTTTTTTGTTATCGAGTAAGAGTACTGATATTTATATTTCGGTACTCGCCGATATCGAGTACCGATACTGGTATTTCCGGTACCATTAAGTCGGCTACCCAGGCAATCAGGGAGTCAGGCGGCGTGTCATTACCCACCGCCCGGCTTCTTGATTGCCCGGGAATGACAGCTGGGCAGGCACCACTCTCCAAGCTCTCCCAGATCTGCCCACGTCTCCTGTGTGTACGGCACCCACGTGATTGGCCCTCAGCCTGCTACTCCGCATGCGCAGACTGCCCAGCGCTCTCATTCAGAAATCCTCTAACTGCATCAAGCAGGCGGTACTGGCGGAGTACACACAGGAGACTTGGGCAGATCCTGGAGAGCTTGGAGAGTGGTGTCTGCCCAACTGGCCGAGGGACATCTGTGGTACGGTAATGACTGCTGCTGAAGATCGATATGACGGGAATGAGGAGTCTGCAGGGTGGAAGTTGTGTCACCATTTTATCAGATCTGTTTGGATGGCTCGATGTTGCTTGGCTAAAAAGCCGGCTTCCCGGCCAATCAGCATGGAGCCGGCCAATCAGCATGGAGCCGGCTTCCGGGCTCCATGTTCCCGCGCGGCACTGCCGGTCAGAGGAAATTTCCCTCTGACCGTAAGTTGCAGTATCCGAGCATTTGGGCGCGTACGAGTACTCTCCCAAATACTCGGTATCGGCACTGATACTGATACAAGTATCGGTGCATCCCCAAGATTTACACTGAGTGGCCAGATTATTATGACCACCTGATTTTTGTAGGCAAATTAGCTATAATTTCGCGCTGAAGTTGTTAGAGGGCCAGACCATTATAAATAGGGAAGCAGGTTGTTTACACATATATCTTCAGAAAAAAATCACTTCTACTGTCGTGGTAAAAAACGCGATTTAACAGGCTTTGAACGTGGGATGATTGTTGGCGCTCGGAGCCATGGAGCGAGTATCAGCAAAACAGCAGAATTCGTGAAATGTTTAACTTCTTGCCGTCCGCCCGTAGTAGAAAAACGGACGGACGGCACTGCTGCATTGGCGGGTTGCCGTCGCCAGATGGCATTTTTTTCTGCTCGTGCGCGCCCCCTAGCGGGCACACGCGGGCGGAAAAGACCCGTCCAATGCGAACACCCGGTACCGGGTGTTTCACATATAGGCGATCAGCGGGTCCATAGCCCACATGCTTCAAATCTTCTGGAAAGGTGTCCACAAGGTTTAGGAGTGTGTGACCATTCTTCCAGAAGCGCATTTGTGAGGTCAGGTACTAATGTTGAACGAGAAGGCCGGGCTTGCAGTCTCTGTACTAATTCATCCCAAAAGTATTCTATCGGGTTGAGGTCAGGACCCTGTGCAGGCCAGTCAAGTTCCTCCACCCCAAACTCGCTCCTCCATGTCTTTATGGACCTTGCTTTGTGCGATGGTGCGCAGTCATGTTGGAACAGGTAGGGGCCATCCCCAAACTGTTCCCACAAAGTTGGGAGCATGAAATTGTCCAAAATGTCTTGGGATGCTGATGCCTTAAAGCGTTCCCTTCACTGGAACTAAGGGGCCAAGCCCAACCCCTGAAAAACAACCCCACACCATAATCCCTCCTCCACCAAACTTTACACTTGGCACAATGCAGCCAGGCAAGTACCGTTCTCCAAAAAAAAAAAACCCTCCCGGACGCTCTGGGAGCCTCCCGCTCCCGGCCGCCCAGGAGAGAAACACGGAGCGATATCAGAATAGAAAAAAATTTAAAAACATGTTTTGCCCATTGGAATGCATTGCTAGTTTTTTATTGGCTATTTCAATTTGCAATAGCCAATAGTAAGCTAGCATTGTACCCGCCCTCTACTGATGGACCTGATGGAGAACTGCAGCAGAGGGCGGGTACAATGCTAGTTTACTAATGGCCAATAGGAATCTAGCAATGCATTCCAATGGGCAAATACACGTTTGAGAGCTGTACGGGCTATAGTGAATAGCCCGTACAGCACCCCTTCGGTTCTACTGAACCAAAGGGGTCCTGGGGCCGAAGCTAGCCAAAGGATCGGCCGAAGCTACGGCTGGATCCTTCGGCAGCTTCGTGAATAGACCCCTTAGTCTCAGTGCCAGAAGAAGAGCACTGTATGCAGTATCTGCCATCAATACAACTAGGATTTGTACAGTAAACAGTAGAGATCTGGAATGTAGGATAGATTAGCCATCATTAGAAATAACTTACTATTTTAACCGTAAACAGGTTAACGGTTAGTCCTGCTTATGTACATTTTGTTTCTGACAGAAAAGCATTGTATTTTATTTATTGCAATCATTAAGCTGCCTAATTCAATGAAATGGAAACTGCAGGGCGAGATGAACTTGTTTATAACACATGACATCTTCTTTAATTGTTAATTCATCAGCAATGTAATTATTTCCTTAGACACCCACAGAATTAATTTTAAGGAAACTAGAATGTTTTCTATGAGCCCTAGCGGTGACTAGCAATCAGTTGCAGAAAACGTCAGTCACCGCTATTGGTGTGAACGAGTCCTAAAACATCAAATGTGTAAGTTTAAAAAAAAAGATATTAAAATAAATTGACCCCCAAAATGTTATAGTTTCCCAATAAGTGATGACACTGGTCAGAGTCATAGCTAGCTCCTTTTGCGCCCGAGGCAAGTACAGAAAATTCCCCCCAAGGTTATTTTGAGGAAGGCTGTGGGGGTTCCTGGGTTGGGCTCCTGGATTAATAAATTATTATTAATAATAATTTTTATTTATTTTATAAATTTTTACTTTTTACCACATTTTTATTTTATTATTTTTTACTTTTGATACATTTTGTATTTTACTTTTTAACTTTTTTTTCACTCAAACCATTCTAAAAGGAATTTCAGTATCTTCCATAACTAGGGAATGCAATGCTTTAGTGATCCTTATGGAAGTGGAATTATTTGCTAGAAACATTTATGTCCTGGAATTGCAACAACAACACACTGGAATTAGAACCTCTCATGCATGCCAGGACTATCCTACTTTGACTTTGTGGCTCATCAGGTTCTACCGATTCACAGCATTATTTAAAGCATCCAACTATTTTCATCATTGCCCAGATAGGAGGCCTGTGTGCTTCATTAATTAGACTACCACACATGGGATGTGAAGGCGCAGTTCCAGAGAGCCACATACAGCCTCATTACCCTGGAACTGACTTAAGGTGCCCATACACTGCATGATTCTCGTATGATAATCGCAGGAATTCCCGCGATCGTACGAGAATCGTGCAGTGTGAATGAAGGCGTGCGACCGTTTCTACTGTACGGTTGCACGTCTTTTGTCGAACCAGCATGCTAGAAAACCAGCCGAAAATCTTACGATTTTCGGCTGGTTTAAATGATGCTCGGGAGACAAATGCCGAACGGGCCGGTGTGCGCACGCGCACACTGCCCGTTCAGCATTGCGGTCATCGCAAGTACGATCTGCCTGTCCAAGATGGGCAGATTGCACGTTTTTAAAATGACTTTACAACCATCGCAAGACTATAGTCTTGCGATGGTTGTAAAGTGTATGGCCACCTTAAGTAGATGTTATGGGGCATAGAGGTGAGTTTATTTGTCAGTAGACGAGGACACTTGATCTGCCTCGTTATGCCTTCTAGTTTTTATCCGGTAATCTGCCAACATACAGAAGGATTGTTTCAAAGGAGCAACTACAAATAAATATATCTTGGAAATAAAGACACACCTGCCTGACTTACTTATTTTCATGTCTGAAGTGATACAACACAAATAAACTGTTTTATCAACATTTACCCCTTCACAGTAAATTGCTATCATATTGTTTTTGGGGAATGTGAAGAGCTTATTCTTTGGCACAGAACATGGTTACTGCACATCTGAATACAAGGCAACCTAGACAGGGGCCTAAAGGTAGAGGTGGGGGTCATGCAGTAGATCAGGGGCTATAAATATTTTTCTGCGTCTCCTTTATCAGTGTGGCTGTATAGATTCCATGATATATCTGATGCTTACATAACCTGGTAGAGCTATTTAACTAATGCCCTACAAATACTGCAACAACAATGCTAACAATAATAGCAAATATGATCGTTATGGTTGTCCCGCACTGCAAGGGTTAAGTGCTAGTTTTTGTCTGGGTAAAGAAAAAAGTTATACTTACCTTGGATCTGGCAGGGTCCTACAGCTTTCCATCCAGCCTACCTGCTCCTACTCTGCAATGATAGTATGTCCCTCAACATCCTCATGTCCTACACACAGTGTATAAAACATGATGACTCAAGGATCCTGAGACCGCTACAGTGGTGGGGGAGAGACGCTGGATGGACTGGTCTAAAGCTGGCTACCCCCCTATAGATTATCTGCAGATTTTCTATGGGCAGATGGAAAAAGTGCAATAGATTCCTACATCTACGCTGAACTGTGTGGATGGAGGAATCTCACATTGGGCCAAGCTTCAGTATCTTGCTTGTCGGCCCCGCTGGCTCTCAAAATACCTGAACAGTGCCTGCATCCAATCAGATTTACTATTCACAGGTCGATTTACTAAAGGCAAATAGGCTGTTTGGCAGCTGCATCCAAAATGCATCACAATGTTTTTCTATGGGATTTCTGGTGCTCTGTTCACACCAGTGCAGTCCACTCCGATGCAGTCAGAAAAAATACTGCTTGCTCTATTTTAGCTGCATTTGATTGCAACAGAATGCATCAAAACGCATCAAAATGCATACAAATGCACCTGAAATCAATTTTAAGCATAAAAAAATACATCAATCGCAGTAAAATTGCGGCAAAACGCATTGCATTGCAGCTGCGCAGAAGCATGCAGTTCTAGTGTGAACTAACCTGCAAGGAAATGTGTACTTTGCAGAGGAATGTTTCCTTAGCTTGGTGGATATGTACAATTTCACTTTGCGAAGAATACCCAATCATGTCCAAGGTAAAAAAAAACACTATTTTTGCTTGCACATGATTGGGTGATGAAAGTCAGCAGAGATTCAACTTATTCAATAAACTAATGATCAACTTCCCCTTGCAAAGTGCACATTG
This sequence comes from Nanorana parkeri, assembly GCF_000935625.1. NCBI lineage: Eukaryota > Metazoa > Chordata > Amphibia > Anura > Dicroglossidae > Nanorana > Nanorana parkeri. The sequence continues at coordinate 42,794 of NW_017308536.1, forward strand.
CCTTGCAAAGTGATCAGCCTATGTGCCCTTAGTAAATCCTTCCCGCTGTGTTGCTAGTGGTTTGGCCTGCTATGGCTGTATCTAAACTGGCCATTAAGCACAAATCATTTGAAAATTGCGTTGCCTAGAGGAGATGTTCTCAACATTATCACATTGTGTAACCATTTTACTACGTACTTCTGGTGTGTATTAGTCAAGTGCCCTCTAACATGAGTACATTATGTGCCCTTTCAAGTATTTCGGTGATTTTGAGGCGTTGCTTTACTTTTTCTTTTAAATATTCAAAAAAAACCTCACAAATACTGTAGCTGGATAAAATCAAGTCATGCTCACATATTTCTTACCTTCACATGAGCTGGAGGTGCTTGTTATCACATAGGGAGAATTCACATCTTAAAAAGGACCTGAACCCAACTAATCCATGCATTTTGGTGTGAAAAAGTCCTACATACTGGGGTGCAGGCAAGGTTTTTAATTATACCTGATTTTAAAGTAGTAATAAACTCTCAATCTTTTTTCAATAATGAGTCTAAATCAAACTAATATACTGTACATTGCCCAGCAAAGTATTTCTTTACATTTTTGCCCAAACAATTAGGCATTATGTTTTCGGGAACAGCTCCAAGTCTCTTAGCTCAGATTCCCTGAACTTCCCATTCAGTATAAGATCACAATGGACAGTCTCCAGTAGCTTTTCATCTACTAACTTGGAGAAGGGAGTAAGGACAAATGGGGAACAGGGAGGAGGGGAGAGGATTGCCTTGCTGTGCCTATATGTTTATGGAGACAGCTTACTAGCTCACACAATATTGGCTCCATAGGAACCTGCAGGGGAAAGAAGCCACCCTAAAACAGGATATCAGTACCAGTGCCGACAGGAAGATAAAACTTTGAAATATCAAGGAGCAGCATCCATTGTAAGTGATTTGCTCAAAAACATTTTGACTTTAATATCACTTTAACATACACTCTAAGGCAGTGGTGGCGAACCTTGGCACTCCAGCTGTGCCAAAACTACAAATCCCAACATGCATCTGCCTCTGGGAGTTATGTCTGTGGCTGTCAGAGCCTTGCAATGCCTCATAGGACTTGTAGTTCCAAAACAGCTGGAGTGCCAAAGTTCGCCACCACTGCTCTAAGGTTTTTAAGATTTGGCCCAGACAATTTTTATCCCTGGAAATGCCTACTATTAATTCCAGGTCCCGTTCCTAGTTACTTGACTTTACAAAAAATAAAAGGTGTGCTGCTTGCATTGCATTGGTGAATTAATTTATTTAAGATGCTCTCCACTCAAAATTTCCTTAAAATATCCAATTTATAATTTGCCTTTTACGTTTATGTTATAAGGATTCATTATACAAATATCATTCCAGACAAAACAAAGTTGTTAATGCGATTTGTAACTGCAGTGTGACTGTCAATTTATTTCAAACATAAAGCTTAGGATTTGTGCTTGTGACAAGTAAATATCCTCCCCAGCTCAGTGCCGACAGTTGGCACTCCGAGAGCTCATATGAAATGATTGAGCGGAATTCCTTAGTGTGTGGGAATGAGATGTGGCAGACGTTAATTAGAAGATCTCTGCCATGTTGACTTTACCCTGTCAGAAGGTCTTGTCTGACTTCTTAATAATTAATGTAACAAAATACCAAACCGCTTACTCTGCACTGTCATATCAGAACTTTCCCGAGTCGACTTCGATCTATAAAGGAAAGCCGGCATCAAAGTGTGACTAAGGTGAAAAATTCACTTGGTGTCAGCTGTAGGTGGTTGTCTAAAAGTCGGCATGAAAAGATTGTCATATAATCTGGTCTTTTTAACGAGATCAACAGAGATGAATTATATGTATTATATGGGTAAAAAATTTGTTCAGTTTAGTTTAGTTTCGGATGTTTCGTTATTTCGTTTTTCGGGATCCGGTTCTGAAAGTCAATTCGTTTTGGCATTCGGATTCGTATGATCCCGAATTTTCGTTAATTTCAAATGAGTTAAATGATAATTATGAACTAAAATTTGTTGCAGAAAAGTGACATTAAATGTTTACTTTGTTTCTTTTTAACTTTTGACAGGTCACAGAAACAAGAATACAATCTGTGTGGTTCCCCCAACAATTCATATCAGAGCATTTGGGTCTAGTAAGAATGTTAGGGGGGACCCCTTATGTAAAAAAAAAAAACAGCGTGCGGTTCCCTGGCAATTCCTACCAGACCCTGGTACCAGGGTCTGGTAGGATTTTAAGGTGGAACCCCAATGCAAAAAAATGAAAAATAAATCCCTTACCAGACCCTTAATCGGGACAGCAGCCTGGCAGGGCAGGAAAGGGGGGGCAAGCGAGCAAGCTCCCCCCCCTCCCTCCACCATACCAGGCCACATGCCTTCGACATTGGGAGGGTGCTTTTCCAGGGGGAGATCGAAGTCTCTGCTAAAAAGCAGAAGCTGTTACAAAATAACACAGATCTCTCAGCTTCTTTATTTACATTTTGTAACAATATTCTGTTACTTTGTTTTCATTTGAGATACAAGTCCAGAATGTCAGCAAAGAGAGAAGCCTTATGGCTTGTACACACTAATTGCAGTGCGTTCCAGAGCAGTAGCTGCTGGAATGCACAGCAATCGCTCACTAAACTTCCTCCTTTGTTCTGGGACGGGAGGGGAGCAAAACATTGCCTGCGTTTCGGTTCACTGCAAACACAAACATTAGACCATGTAGCATTTTTTTGCGTTCGCAGTGGAACAGAACGCAAGCAATGTTTTGTCACATGTCCGATCATGTGGCCGCGGGGGTCATTGACTAAAAGCACCGCCACGCACCCTCTCACCCCAGAACAAAGGAGGACGTTTACTGAGTGATTACTGTGCATTCCAGCAGCTACCGCTCTGGAACGCAACCACAATTGGTGTGAATGGGCACCGAAAGCGGTAAATGACAGCTCTCCCACTTGTGTTTCACTCCGAATGAAATTCGTATATATGCGAATCTCGTTATCAAACATTTGAATTCGTTCGGATTTGTTATTTCTGTCATTTGGAAATTCATATGCATCCGCATGTACAAAATTCCAAAAATTCCTATGAATTTCAATTCATAATGAAACGAATCGCACATGTCTAATGTAATCTACGTCTGACAATGTTGCGTTTGCTGCACTGAAATCCCAAGCAGTTTTGTCAGCCCTGTCTTAGTTCTTCCCTGCTGGACTACAGAGCATGACCCTCCCCGTATCTCCATACTCCGTCCTTGTTTCATCCTCAGTACTGGGGAGGAAGTGCATGACTAATAACAAGGAGGGGTTATGGAGATGAGTTTAGAAGGAAGGTGTCCTGTAGTCCAGCGGGGAAGACCTCTGACAGGACTGACAGCGGTGCTTGGGATTTAATTGCAGCAGAGGCAGGATTGTCAGCTTACTACAGGAAGTTAGGAGCTCACTGGACTTCTGGAAGATCAACAGGTATTTCTTTGTACTTACATTCTTTTTTTAAGCATTAAACATGGATAAAATATTCGTGTATTGCAGAAATGAACTAAATATGCTTTTGTAATTTGTCTAGAGACGTACCCTTTCATTTATAATGGAGACAATCATTAATAGCAAGATAATGAGATATCTAAGTGTATTGTGCTGCTCTTTGCTAATGAATGTTGATGGGATTCTAGTTTGCTGATATTTAAATGAAGCAATAATTGACCAATTATCTACAAAGCCCATTAAATCTACTTCTAACAATATGGAGAAAAAAAACACAATTTCAGGCTTTTTTTTCAGGCTATTTATTATGTCTGATCTGAGGGTTGCAGGTAACGGCGGTCTGTAGATAAGTGACAGCTGTACTCTGTTTTACAAGGCAGTGACTCTCCGTTTGCTTTTCGTACAGAGCAATCAATATTTTTATGTAATTGCTCTGAAAACATCCCTGATCTGGCAGAAGCATTGGGCCGGCTGTTTCAAACAAATCGATAAATCCGCAGAATTAGGTACGCCAGACTTGAGGACATCATAACAAGTGGGACTTGGAAAGTCAATCAGAAAGGGGCTATTTACTAAGAAAGTTCAAATGTGCAGGAAACCATAACAAACACTCGGGAAGCAGTTTGGACTTATGTGAGGAAGACAGAAAATAAAGTTTGAAAAAATTGTTACCGTGTGCTTTCCTACATGTATATCTGTAAACAATAAGTCAAGTCAACTGGACTTGCTGTATTTTTCTTGAAGACGTTTCACTGGTCATCCAACCAGCTTTCTCAATTCAGAATGACTTGTACAAACATTCTCTGGGAATAAATATGGTGAATGTTGTTCCAATCCACATAATCTGTTAGTCACAACCAGGTATTGATTGCATTTGCATATTTGGAGTCTAACCTGTCCAGAGAGAGGTGTTAAAAAAGCATTGTATGTGGCTATAAGTCATATGGCCAATGACAAAACATTCTTCACTTAGCTTGGTCAAAGCAAAACAGAAGAAATTACAACAACTAATAGACAGTATATGGTCTCAGGGGGATAGTAAAAGGTTGTCTACACTGCCCTCTATCCCAAACAGTCACCAGAAAGATACCTATCAAAGATGTACTATATGTTCCCACTCCTGAAAGTAACCTATTGTCAGTGAAGAAGCTGACCAAGCAAGTAAATGTAGTGATATTCAGAGGTAAAAAAAGACACAAAGTAGGTTCCCATCAGTAAGACATCTGCAGAAACCCATAATGCAAAAACATTTACTTCTAATAGACATTATAAATAAACAACTACCACCGTAACAATCCAATAAATACCCTCTAAAACGTACCTACAACCATAGAAATAATAGTATATGTAAGTAGTCCAAATCAAAAATTAATTGAAACTGGCTCTACACTGATAACATGTCATTGTGCTGTTACACAGTTGTGAAAATATGACACAATGCATAGTCATAGTTGGTGTTCATACAAATGTGAATTGAGAATTTTTATAGTTCATTTGCTTAAGCTATTATCTTTGGTATTAGTATAGCTGGTTATTCTACTGACATGTTGTGGTCTTTTTGGTTATTGCACCATGTTTTTCTCTGTTCCCTCTCATTTATGATGTATTTCCCCTTTCCCCTTTCTTCATGACTTGTCGTTTCTGGCATCAAAATGGCTGCAGGGCCGGATTTGCTCTCCCTGCTGCCCCAAGGCCAGGTTCCTCAATGTGCCCCCCTACCTGCCAAACCCACCACCCAAAGCAGGTCTAAATTTAGAAAGCAACTACCCGCACGGCACCCGTAACTGCATGTCCCGGCCGTCCGGAGATAGGAATTCCACACCCCTGCTGCCCCTCTACTCCCTGCTGCCCCAAGGCCAGGCCTTGGTTGGCCTTGTGGGAAATCCAGCCCTGAATGGCTGACTGTAACATGGACACATGTTAATCTGCTTGCATGCTTGGAAACATTACCATCCCCGACTTTCAAATATCGTCTGTTCATTCGTCTTCTGTATCCTGTTGTCTGCTGTAACTAACTTGCTGCATGCAATAAAGCTTTTCATGGCTGAAAATGTATTTGGTGAGTTCAGCTATCTGATAAGGATTGTTCGCAGTGATTATATCTGCTTATACAGGCCAGCCATAGAGGTCTCAGCAAGGGATATATCACTAATATAACAATCAGAATAGTCATGATTAGATTCATGAAAATCTTGTGATATTCAGAGGTAATGGCAGTATTATTGCAGAAGGAATTCACATAGTAGCTGAAAAATTGCAAAATTTGCAGATGAACCGCATTAGCTGTGCAGTGAAGTGGTCAACACTGTCAATGAGGAAAAACACACCTGGCACTGTTGCATTGGGCACAGAAATCTTGAAACTACGAAGAAGCTAGCTGAAGATCAGCCAGCCGGTGGCTTTAAAAGTACTCATATAGTCAAGTAATAAAGCGTACCTCTTCCATAAAGGCAAAAATGACCAGGAAATTCTTTCCTGAAGTAGCAGCAGCAAAACCCGACAGCCTCTAGACCAAGTTGGTCCTATGAGATCTCAGAAAAGTTATTTTCTCTCATTCATTGATGACTGCTCAAGGTATTCTGTGCTCTACATGTCACAAGCAAAGATGACATTTAAAGATGACATGTATCAACACTATCTAGTGTGCTTCACTTTTTACTTTTGTTTGTAACATGGAACATAATTTGGTATTGCTGGAAGATTGGTCAAAGCAGTGTAAACTGCAGTTCATCTTCTAAATGCAAACAAATGCACTTAGAATGATTTCAGAGATATGCAGCAAAAATAGTGCGTTCTCCTGTCCGTGAGTCTGTTCTTCTAAAGCCTCTCCTCTTTGCTGCTCTATCGCTGCAGGACTTTGTACAGTATGTGAGATTGCCAAAGGGCCCTCTAACATACCGGGAGCATCAGAGAGCAGAGTAGAGTGCTGGTTGCAGGAGGAGCGAGGAATAGGTCAGTGTTCCCACTAGAAAAAACAACAATTAACCTTTGCAATATGTAGGGGCATGCAAGGCTAAATTTTAGATTTAACCAAAGTAATTATCAGCACTATAGAAACATGATTTATAAATAAACAATATGCTGACTTGTGTCTCAGTGCCACTCTGGACTCTGTTTGTGATATGAGCCTACGTCTGTATGGGGATATTTGTAGGGAAGAGGTCTCACAACAATCAGAATGTTAGCTAATGATTTTCTGATATCTGAGGTATAGAGGCAGCATTACTGCTATTAAAATGCATTTCATTTCTAATCACTGTAATGATAACATATTGGAAATACTGATCACTTACCAGAGTTTATGGCCAGCTAATCCCCTAAAGAAATACAATAGCTTAAACAAGTTGGGATTTGTTTTACTCCTGCTATACAAAGCTCAGTCATTGTTTTAAACTATGAAAGTTACATTTCATGGAGCACTGGTCCTAAGGCAGCCTTTTATTGAGTGTCCTTTACATAAGGTTTCTACATGGAAGGCTTTCTCTGTATTGCACCGGACAATTACTTCAGGCAAGGTCGCCATCTCTTCCTGTTGCACCTGTACAAAACAATTTGGGGCATACTGCCTTATAGGATTTTGTAACCAGCAGTAGACTCCATTCACCTATTACTCTACTGACATTTTATTTAGTAAATGTATAGCAACATGTGCCATATTTGTCACATGACAGCATGTACAGGATCTATGCTCACCCCAACCCTTTGCCATGCTCCACCTAAGACTCCACCTGCCAACGCCCTTGGAAATACCTGGTGTTTCCAGGTATGTGAGGCCATGTGACTCTCTCCACTTCTAAACACAACATAGAACCTGATGCCAAAGAGGCCAGTTGCCAAGCCTGAACATACTAATGGGAGGGCAGAAGAAGGGTCATTAGCCCTATGCAAGCTCCAGCTGACATGGAACTTCCATAACTTACAAAAGGCTACTCAGGCAGCTAAAAAGGAGGGGCAGGTAAGCACATGGAAGGTAAGTATCAGCAAAAAGGAGGTGTGCTATCAAGAGAACTTGTCAAATTGCCCTGGAAGGGTAAAATGACAGATTCATTTATAAAGTGATGGTTTCATGTAAAAGAAAGCAAAAAATGGGGGCCATCATCCTCATCCTCACTAATATGTAAAAGGTATTGCAGTTTTGGAGTTCTAACTTAATTTGCTGCATATATGTTGAAGTTTAATGATTAATACAAAGAATGAGAGTGGCAGCCCAGTGACAGGTTCCCTTTAAACCTTTTAAATGACTAAGCCTATTCATTGAAAATTTCAATATTCTTTAAAAGAGCATAATCATTATTATGAATCCCTTTGGCTAACAGAACAAAATTACTGGCATTGTGCTCATACAGACTGCTGTTACCGGGATATTGCAATTGAATTACACATCTCATCTATTCAGAGAAGAAAACACTATCTATTTGTATGAACTGGTGGCCAGCCAGAGCCTCATGAGAGCATTTAGCGTATTTAATTTGATTATACTAGTCATTTATATGTTTTGTGAATGAAGCTAAAGGGTACTAAAGAAGATGATCTGCTGTAAAATGGCGTATTATCCACACTGGTAAATACATATGAAACAAAGTGTGTGTAATAGGCTTGCTTTAGTGTGACCCCCCC